>NW_027069625.1:780842-787575 GCF_002906115.3 Quercus suber | reverse complement strand
TTTTTTTTTTTTTTTTTTTTTTTTTTTTTTTTTTTTATGTGGGTTGATTTAGATTTTATGCTTACAAATTTTGTGAGAATTATTGTTTTTTTTTTTTTTTTGATAAGTAAGATTTTTAAAAATAAAAAAAAAATAAAAAAAGTACTAGCTCAATTGAAAAGGATGAAGTAGCCTCCAAAAAAAGAAAAGAAAAGAAGGTCCAAGATATCAACAAATTGTGAAATTTAATCGTTGGAAGAAATTAAAACTTAACTCTTGCCATCGTTTTTATTTATCACCCATTAAATAAAAAGGATAAAATATAAAACAACTACTAACATGTCTGATGTGATGTGGTTAGTATGGAAGGAACAAAATAGCTGCATTTTTGAGGATGTTGTGAAATCTATTGACCGGATGAAGTCTTTGCTTATGAGGACTTTGTTTGATTGGTCTCGGGCTTGGGGGTTTACGCATTGTACTTTGATTTTTGATTTTCAGTCTTAAGTTAACCTTTCTAATTGATTTGGTTGATTTCTTTTTATGTACTTTGTGTTCATCATCGTGAACATAAAGTATTTTTTTTCTTTATAAATAAAATCATTATTACTTATATATAAAAAAAAAACTACTAATTAATAGTTAAATAAACTCTGTGTGGGCCACATTAGGTCTCCCAATGGATACATATTTTACAAATTGTACATAGTTCCTAGGGTTGCACCCCTTGTTGTGCTTTTTAATGAATTGGTTCACTTGAATATAATAAGTGACAACTATAAGGTTTGGAATTTGGCTAGATAGCTTGAAAAGCACAAATTCAACAACGTCTTTCTTAATTTCTTGTGACTTATTGGTCCACAAATATAAACGAAAGTTGAATTGTAAATTGAACTATTACGTGTTTCTTCTACTAACCACAATTCAAAATAAATAAAGCACGATTAAATCCAAAGCACGATTTGGGACAGACATTATATGCCGGACTGTTTCTTTATGGCCTATATCAGTCTTCATTAATATGTCAATTTTTTCTATTGGTCAGACCTATGCAAAACAAATACACATCTTTATCTAATCTTAATGTGGAGCTGTATTCATCATTCCATTCCGCATAGAAGGGAGTCTAGCTTGGGATTTGGTTTTCTCTATTTTGGGCAAAAAGTCTGCTTTCCAAGTGTTTCCTTCTTTCCTATTTCCAAGATTTTTCTGTGTTTAAGAATTGCTGATAGAACAATAGTTAGAAATTCAGAATCATGCTTACTCAATATTATACTCTGCCTCTAAATAGCATTGAGAATCAAGACATGGGGTACTTGTAAAATATAGACATGGCAGGGAGTTGACGATAAACAAAAATGTAATTGGAAAAAGATATTGAAGAAACATCATGTTTTATTTAGTTCATCTAGAATAATATGCTCAAGATTCATTATAATTGGTGTGAAGCAAACCACATGTGAAGATGTAAGAAATTTATCAAGTTTGTTTAGGGCTTCTATGGCTCTCTCTCTCTCTCTCTCTCTCTCTCTTTGTGTCTAGCCTAGTTTAAATCTTTCTATAATGTTATATTGTTTTACTCATAGAAATTATAGTTTTGAAAAAGGGCCATATCTGACCCATATTATAGTTCTTGTATGTGTCCATTTTCATTTTCAGAATTTGTTTATGAGTTTTAGGATTTGTTCAGCGTGTATACATTGTTTACTGGATCATATTCAATGAGTATGTATCAAAGGGTAGATGCCAAACTACAAAATATGTTTGTTTTATTTTGAAGATGCTGCATCCTCAAATCACTTAGCCTCATTTAGTTTTTTTTATTTTGTCCTCTTTTATTGTTTTTGTTGGTACTAACTTGTTTAATGTTCTGTGAACTATCTAGTCATCATTTATAGGTTCATTTCCAGCAGGAACATTGAAAGTTAGACATCGCTTGAATAATTCACAGAGGACTCTTCTACTTCCTTGTATAAAGTGTGAGCAGAAAGATGAACCCTACAAAGAAGTATCTGTTGAGCGTCCACCCTACTATAGCTACTTTGACTCGACATCTGGGAAGATGGAACCAGCCTCTGGTGCTCGTGCAAGTATTCTAGAGGAGGAGTATTGGCCAGAAGGCACAGTTAGTCGAGTTAGGGCTGCCAGGGCTCCTGAACCAACTGGTGAATCATTAGGATCTCCATCTTATGGAAAAAATCCTGGCAGTAGGAGAAAAAAGTACAAAACATCAGTTGCTGCTCCTGAATCTTCCAGTGTGAGTTTAGAATCAAGTGATCCACTGGAACCTGAAAGTTCAGTGGACACAACAGAAGAGCCTAAAGATTCCTTGTCTGATTATGTTGTTTATGACACTGAACCTGTGCAAGAAGAAACTGGATTTGATCTAGACAAAAAACTTGGACGTCCTCATCCCTTTGTTGATCCAAAAGTGAAGAAGCCTATAGAGGATCCGCTTACTAGTGAAGAACTATGGTGGAACTGGAGAAAGCCAGAGAAAGAGCAATGGTCCAGGTGGCAAAGGAGGAGACCTGATTCTGAGACGGTTAGTGCAAACATAAAAGGAAAAAAAAAAATGATGCAACCTAAGTGCAATACTTGATGTTGATTGTGATTACATTGTCATGGGTCAAAAATTTAATTGAGAGAGAGAGAGAGAGACAGAGGGTTAGTGCAAACATATCTAAATGACATGTGCTTTTGATATATACCCCAATGCTAGCTGTGTATTTAATGAGATAAATATTTGGTTCTAAAGTATCTTGTACATCATCTTCGAATGTTTTCTTGTCATATGTTTTCTTAAAAACATGTTTGATTGAGTATACTTAATGGAACCCTAGGAATGTTATCTTGTATCAATAATATGTGTTTGTTAAACTATGCTTAAATAAACCCTAGAGATCTTGTCATCTCAACTCATTTTTCTCAATGTTTTCATAAAGTATGTGTGCCTTAAGGGTGTACTTAATGTGACCAAAGGTCAGATGGCACTAAATTATCTACTGCATGTATACACCCACATGTCATACATGTGAGATTTACCACCACAAGGGATCTATAGGTCAAACCAAAGAGTCAGAATGGCTAGACCATTTTTGAGCTTTGTGATTTAACGGTGTTTTATTAACTCTATTGTTAAAATCCATCCGTTGAATTGGTTTTCAAATTAGATAATCCCTTTTCTGGTACCCTTTCATTAGTGGGTTCTGCACTTTTATGCATTAGTTGCATGATGGATTATGTTCACATCAGCATTGTGCATTACTTGGTTGAAATGTGTATGTCACACTTTATGCAAAATCCAAGACATCCCTAGGACACGATAAGTGGCCTTTTATCTTGATTTAGACCTATAATAATTTTTGCAGGTTTTTCTCAAAGCAATGGCTGAGACTGGGCAAATAAAACTTTACGGTGAACATCCAACATTAACTGAAACTTCTCTTTATAGAGCTAGACGCCATCTTTTCAAGGAAGAAAGGTATATCTGATCATTATTTAATTTTTTAAACTTGAATTTTTTTTCCATCTGCATTTATTGACATCTATACTAATTTTTGCTCCTCTCTCTGTCTATATATAAACATATGCACGTTTGTATTTATAAACCCCTTCCCCCCCTCCCCCCCCCCCCCCCCCCCCCCCCCAACACACACAATTCTCTATCATTTCTATTCAAAGAGAGAGAATATGTACTATAATTCCTATCAAGCCAGGAACTAATTAAGGATGTATACTAATTGTGATCTCCAGTGGTCTTTTTATCTAGAGATTAGGGTGTCCTAAAATCTAAAATCTATATGTATGGGCTAAAAGGCTCTAGATATTAGGATTTAATGATTAAGAAAGCTTGTTTGGGGATTATGGAGGGTTTGGTGATCAACATACTCACCATGTCTCACACATACACCAACAATTTACTAGAGACATACACCATTTAATAAGATTGTCTTTAGTGATTATCTTCGCCCATGATATAGAACACAAAGAAAGCTATTCCCAAAGGAACTTTCATGTGCCATGTTGCTTTCCATGGAAATTCTACTGAGTCAAACCCTCTTAGCACCCTAGTACAAGCGAACACTAAAGCACCCTTTTTACTTAATTTCCAGAACACCTTACTTACCACCTCATAACAGTTGGTACAGTCATGGATATAGCTGATAGCCCCTAGATGGCACCTTTGGTTCTTATTTTTCCTGTGTTTTTTTTATGTTGCTTGATAGCAAGGGAACTATTTGATGCGGGGCATTTCAAGAGGCTGTTTACATTTGCAGCCTTGACACAACCTGTAGCGACAGTAGCTAAGTCAGCAGCTAAGTTTCAGCTGCAGTAAGCTATTTCGCTGCAGAAGCCACACTAATCCTCTTGTAACTAATTAGTTAGTTAGTTGGATGATTCTTTAAGCATTGGACAATAGGATACAGACACTGGTCAATCATCTAGAAGGCTGCCAATGCCAAACAACTAGTATAAGTACTAGAAAGTAAGAACTTTGTAAATCAGTTTTGGATGTTGATTGAAATTAAGCCTTGAGAGCTTTTCTTTGAGAACTGTGTTCTTTGTAGAGGCGCCTAACCACCTATCAATTTTTCTAAGCATCTCACTTTCCATCTAGTTCTAAATCATATCAGCTCATCATACTTCCCTGCATCACTATCAGTGTTTATATTAGTAGTTTTTGGGGTGAGATGGGTGATTCCGAAGAAAGTACGTAAAGTGCTTCATTGTTAGCGTCGTGGTCCTAAAACTTTTAGGAATAGAATATGGAATGTGGTGTCATTGTGCTTGATATGGCATATCTGGAGAGACAAGAAGAGGAGGATATTTTTAAGGCTAGCTATATTGATAAATTACCACTTATCCCAAATGTTAAAATTGATAGAACATGGGGAATTTAATCATTTAACCATAATTGTAACACTCCCTTTCATGTGTGGAAACAATGTTCAATATATGGAAAATTTAAGTTTTTTAAGTGGAAGGTAGAATGGAAACAGGGTTCAAACTCAAGACTACCTGCTATGATACCATGATAAATTACCACTTGTTCCAAAAACTTAAGCTAATAGAATGTAAATTTAATCATTTCACCATTATTGTAATATACCTTATGGTACATAGTGGGCAATTGGTAAACATGTTTGAAAAATATTTGTGGCTAAAGTGAGGATATCTACTTGGATGGTTGGCAAGACAAGGCAAATAGAACGAGTCATGAGAAGGCAGAGACAGACCTGCTTGAGGATAAGAAACATTCAAGTAGGACTGCTTGTCTGTGCACGATGAAGATCCATATATGCAGTTATATTAATTAATTAGTTATTATTATTGATCAATTGGCATAGAGGTTGGTATATCTATGATCAATTTGTAAAGTTTCCATGGAAGAGTATTAGGAAACCCAGAGTTCCTCAAAAGTTGCCTTCTTTGTTTGAACTGCATCCTTGGGGAGAATTTTAAGTTTTTAACAGCAGATAATTTGAGGAGGAATAATATAATTTTGGTGAGTTGGTTTTGTATGTGTAAGAAAGACGGGAGACAAGGCCTCATCTGCCTTTGGATTGTTCTTTTGTTAGAGAACTATGGGATATGGTATTGGGGCTATTTGGTGTTCATTGGGTGCTTCCTAGGGATGTTGTAGATTTATTAGCGTGTTGGCAAGGCCGAGTTGAAAGACATAGAAACAACACAATTTGGAAGGCTATCCCTCACTGCTTGATGTGGTGCATATGGCACGTAAGAAATGCTAGAATTTTACGAGAGGCCCGGCTACCTCAAATTAGTCAAAAATATTGTTCCCAGCTAATTATTTCCTGTTTTGGATTGATATGGGTGGATTTCGCAGTTTTTTTATTGAATCGAAGTTGTTTCAATTGGTGGTTGAGGAAGGGGGGAATTTTTTCTCCCTTAAGATATTTGAAAGGGGGAAGTATTTCATGCAATCAGTTTTTTTGGGTAGGAATGCAGCACGTTGGCTTATGCAAAACTTGGAACACACGGTGATTGGGGTTAACCCCAAACACTTCTTCACGCTCAGGGAAGGTGACACCGCATACACAGTGCAACGGGGTTCTAACTCGTGTGGGAAATATTTGTTAGTAACAGAGTTAAAAGTTGGCGGGATGAGAAGATCGATCATTATTCCTGCAGGTAAGGCACAACAAGGTTGGAGGGTCTTTGGAATTGAATTAAGGAGAATGTTGGAACCTTCTCATTATGCGTTGGGTGGACCAAAAGCTTTACCGTACAAGTCGAAGGTGGGTTCAGAGATTCACCCTTCTTGGTCCTTTGCTGATACGGTAAAAGCGTCTGTGCAAGGAAGGAAGTATTTGTACCAGCTCTCCAATATAGAGACAAAGAAGAGTCAAGTAGTGGAGAACACTTTGCTGCCTCCGAGAGACGAAGCTGGGATTCAGGTGGTGGCGCTTGAAGTTCCGTCGGATAATGCTATACCGATTGCCGTGGGTGGTGGGGAGGGGAGTCACCGTGGTATTAATGCAGATGCTAAGTTTGAGGAGAAAATCCAGGAACAAAATAAATTCAGATTGAAGAATTTGAATTCGAAAGATGTTGATTCTGGTAGGGAGCGTCATATTAGGAGGTCTAGCTGGTTAAGGAAAGGCTTGACTGTGGAAATAAATGAATTTGGTAAGAGGCGGGTGTCTTGGCAACGTTATAGGAGTGATAAGCAAGCTGTAAAATGGGTGACACGTGAGGATAATTCTGCCCAGGTGGTTAATAAGGGAAT
>NW_027069625.1:577516-778997 GCF_002906115.3 Quercus suber | reverse complement strand
GAAGGTGTTGGCCAATCGTCTTAGAAGGGTGGCACATGGGCTTATTTCAGATTCTCAGAATGCATTTGTGAAAGGTCGACAGATATTGGACTCTTTTTTAATTGCTTCAGAATGTATTGATAGTAGACTGAAGTCAGGTGTTCCAGGAGTGTTGTGTAAGTTAGATGTGGAGAAGGCATATGACCATGTGAGTTGGGGTTTTTTAATGTATATGCTTCAGCGCTGTGGGTTTTCAGAGAAATGGAGAAAGTGGATATTGTGCTGCATTTCTACTGTTAAATTCTCCATTCTGATCAATAGTAGTCCTTCTGATTTTTTTGGTAGTTCTAGGGGGATTCGGCAAGGGGACCCTTTGTCTCCGTTGCTATTTGATATTGTTATGGAGGGTTTGAGTCGTATGTTGGATGTGGCTGCTACTACTAATCAGTTCTCAGGCTTTTCTGTAGGTAATACGACTGGTAATTCGGTGATGGTGTCTCATCTTTTATTTGCTGACGATACTCTTATCTTTTGTGATGCTGTTCCTACACAAATAGCTCGTTTGAGAGCAATTCTGGCTAGATTTGAGGAGGTTTCAGGCTTAAGGATTAATTTGGAGAAATCTGAGTTGGTTCCTATAGGGAGGGTGCATAATATGGATGTTCTAGTAGGGATGTTGGGTTGTAGGCAAGCCTCTCTTCCATTGAGATATTTGGAGCTACCGTTAGGAGCTAAATTTAAGGAGTTGTCAGTTTGGAATCCTATTTTGGAGAAGATGGAAAGGAGATTAGCAGGGTGGAAGAGATTGTATCTATCTAAAGGGGGTAAGGTAACTCTTATTAAAAGTACCCTTTCCTCTTTACCTACATACTTCCTTTCGCTTCTGCCTTTACCTGGGAAGGTGGCAAATCGTATGGAGAAGTTACAACGAGATTTTTTGTGGAGTGGTATTAATGGTGATCCTAAATTACACTTAGTCAATTGGGCTCAGGTTTGTAAGCCGCTGCAGGTTGGAGGGTTGGGTATTAGACGATTGAGGAGTTTTAATTCTGCCTTGTTAGGAAAATGGTTATGGAGGTATGGCATGGAGACCGATGCTCTATGGAGGAGGGTTATTGAGGTAAAATATGGAAATGATTGGGGTGGTTGGTGCACGAAAAAGGTGACCAGTGCTTATGGTGTTAGTTTGTGGAGACATATTAGGAGTGGTTGGGTGAAGTTTTCTAACCTACTTCTATATGATGTGGGGGATGGTTGTAGAGTGAAGTTTTGGAAGCATGTGTGGTGTGGAGATCGTACTCTACAAGAGGCTTTTCCGGAACTTTATTGTATTAGTAGAACAAAAGATTCTTCAGTAGCGGAGGTTTTGTGTTGGTCTGGTGGGAGGATTCATTGGGATGCTAAATTTCGTCGTCCTCCACAAGATTGGGAACAAGAATCCTTTGATCTATTTATGGATATGGTCTACTCTTCGACGGTTCGAGGTTTGGGTCCGGATTGGGTGTGTTGGAAGCCAGCAAGGGGTAGAGGTTTTGAGGTTAGAGGATTCTATCTTTCTTTCTACCCTCCTACCATCTTATCCTTCCCTTGGAAGATGATTTGGAAATCGAAGGTTCCTCCAAGGGTAGCTTTCTTTTCATGGTCTGCTTCCTTAAGTAAGATTTTAACAACAGATAACCTTCGCAAACGACGTGTGCTAGTTCTTGATTGGTGCTATATGTGTAAGAAGTGTGGGGAGTCAGTGGATCATTTTCTTCTTCATTGCCCCATTGCTTGTGAGTTGTGATCGTTGGTGTTTTGTTTGTTTGGAATTCATTGGGTTATGCCTCAGAAGGTTATTGAGTTGTTTGAGTCTTGGAAGGGTAAGTTTGGTCGACATAGAAATTTTGAGTTGTGGAGAATTGTACCCCATTGCTTGTTATGGTGTATTTGGCGCGAAAGGAATGCTAGAAGTTTTGAGGGATGTGAACGCTCTATGTTAGAGATTAAGTCTTTCTTTTTACACACTCTCCTAGATTGGAGCGTGGTCTTTTGTCATTTTTCTTGTTCTTCCCTTCCTGTTTTACTTGATCGTTGTAATCTTCGTTTTTGATTTCTGCCCCCATAGTACATTCCCAATGTACTCGGGTTGGCTGTTTTTCATCTTTTAATAAAATTTTCGTTACTTATAAAAAAAAGAAATGCTAGAATTTTAAGAGGTGTTCACAGTCTATCTCAGAAGTAAAAATGCAGCTCTTCCAAACACTATTGGAGTGGATGATGGCAATAGGAGCATATCTTTTTGATAACTTATTAGAATTCAAGGGTCATTGTAATCTTAGAACTTAATGCGTTATTCATCTCATATACCCCCTATATACTTGATGGATTTTTTTTCACATCAATAAAATTTATTACATTTAAAAACGTAATACATGCATCCAGTGGCTCCCATGACCTCACCTCCACCTTGTGCTCACAAGTGGAGTCATTTGAGCTACAGCTCATGAGCATTTTGCACTACATACTTTTAGCAATAAAATGTTCTATTTCAAAACATTTGGACCCTTAAGAATAGAATGTTATGAAGCTTGCTTTCTTTCCTTAAAATAAATGTTTTCTTTGTCCACTTCAACAAGATAAAAACCTTTTTAATTCGAAGTGCTTGAGGGCTTATTTTGAGTTGAGTTGTAAAATATGAAAGATTAGGGTTTAGAGAGAACAAAGAAGAGAAGAATGGAGAGAGAGAGAGAGTTAGTTTAATGCTTAATCAATTAGTCCCTCACCTGAGCGTATATTTATTTTAGAGTGATATAGCAAGATTTCAAGAATAGCCCTATGCTTATAAAATAACAAACTAATATAAAAATAATAAGAGCAATTCTCACACCTTGCTTGCTCACCAGCAATGCGCCATACCGTTAACTAATGCTAACTTTCTTGTTATAATGTAAAAGAATCTAGCAAGTTTGGAATCTTTCTTTGCTTTTCTTTATTTTTCTAAGGTGGATAGGAATGAGGAAGATAAAGTTGTATGGGTAGCTACCTGGAGTGGTTCTTTTGAAGTGAAGCCGTTCTATTCAATCTTATCTGATAGAGGTAATCACCCCATCCCTTGGAAAAGTATTTGGAAGGTGAAAGCTCCTCCTAAGGTAGCTTTTTTCATTTGGACAGCGGCCAAGGGGAGGATTCTAACTTCGGTTAATTTAAGGGAGAAATATTTGTGTTGTTAACAGGTGTTGCATTTGTAAAAATGATTGGGAATCGGTGGACCCCCTGCTTGTTCATTGTCCTTTTGCCTCTGATTTATGGTCCTTTGTATTTAGCTTGTTTGGTATTTCCTGGGTTATGCCTAAACAAGTCGTTGAGTTGCTTGCTTGTTGGTTTAGAGGTGCTGGGCGACATAGGTCGGCATCTGTTTGGGATGTTATTCCGTAGTTTATCGTGTGGAACATATGGCGAGAATGAAACAACAGAATCTTTGAAGGGGAGGATTGTTCTATCATTGAGTTGAAGTGCAGTTTTCTTCTGTCTTTGTTTGAATGGAGGGCTGCTTTGAGTGGTCTTGACATACCTGCTATTTTAGATTTTGTAGATTTATGTAATTTTGGGTAGACATTTGCTTTCCTTGTACACATCCTGTGTGCCAAGGAATTTGCTTCTTCTCTTGTTTTCTCATTTTTTTCAATAAAGTTTTTATTTACTGATTAAAAAAAAAAAAAAACACAATATACAACACACAATTTTCTTCTACCATAGGGGTATTTTCCCCCCATTTCAACCTCCCTCTACATCATTAGTTAATCTCCTAGGCAGCAAATTTGCGATGTACTTGGGTTTGTTTTGGTTTTTAATAAAATTTTCACTACTTATAAAAAAAAAAAACTTATGCTCTCTTTCCTTCTCTCCATTTGTTGTACATATTAGAATTTGGGCAAGAGATGAATGTCAACTGAAATCGTAGTTCATACTCTTTCAACATGCCTGCTAAATGAACCCTGGTTTGAATGATACTTTAGGAGATGTAAGCATGGAAGTACAACAAACCTAATTGCTGATGTATACAGCTTAGTTATCTCTCGAAGTAAAAGGACATGTTTAACTTCTTATGTCTATATGTTAAATATTTGTGCAAAAATTTATGCAAGTATCTTTGCATTAGTATGATGCTTGATATAAAGAGTGATAAAAAGAAATGAATCCATTTCTACTTGCCCTCCTTTCTCTTTTTTGTTAATTTACAATTCCTGATTGCTTGGCCACCTGAAAGTTTTTTATCACAAACAATTGCAGTTGTATTGTAGTGTTATGAACAAAGATACTTTCTTGGTTTTGTAGGCTTCGAGCTGAACAAGAGAGACTAGACAGAATAGGTCCAATAGCATACTACTCCGAATGGGTAAAAGCATGGAAAAGGGACACATCACTTGAAGCTGTTCAGAAACATTTCGAAGAGACTGGTGAAGATGAAAACACCCAACTGATTGAGATGTTTTGCCATCAAACAGATCGAGAGTATCGCATAATGATGGGGACTGATGTGCGTATTCGTAGGGATCCTCTAGCAATGCGAATGCGGGAGGATCAAATAAAGCAAAGTATCTACTCCAAAGCTAATACTTTTGTGCGTTATTTCTATGTTTTCATTTTTTAATCAAATTGCTTGATCATCTTAATTTCCATATGAATAAGTACAAGTTCTACGATTTTGTGATTGGGTTTATTGTTATAATAAACATCTGTTTGCATGGATTCTTCTGTCTTGTTTTCATTTTTAATCTCGTTTTCATTTTTAATCTCTTCTATATTGGTGCCTTATACAATGACAGTCACCATTGCCTATGCATATTTTGTGCCATTAACCATTCAAAACTGTCAGATTTGATTTTTAGTTACAATTATTCTGTTAAAGCAACAAAGCTGGAAATTTTCAATCCATTACTCTTTTGCCATATTTGTTTTATTATGTTCTGGTAATTGAGAACTCTGTTGGGGTTGCAGTATGGGGTGGAGATCCTGTCTACCCAACTGTGAACTACATTCAAGATCCTGATGAAGTGATTGATTTCAGAGGTCCAGATTTTCATGAACCCACGCCCAATATGCTGGATCACCTGAAGGAGGTAAACACTCGAAGTTCAAATTCATTTTCTCTCTCTCTCTCTCTCTCTCTCTCTCTCTCTCTTACACTACAGACTCTCTCTCTCTCTTACACTACAGAGAGGCTTATTGTCAGGCAGCAAGTCATCATATTTCATCAATCTTGATGACATTCTAATCATACTCTTAATAAAACAAATTTTCAGTTGCTGAACTGGAAGGGAATAATTTTTTGTCTTCTTTGGGTGACAGTGACACAGCTCAATGTTGGAGCATTCACCAGATGACTGGAATTTGTAATATATTAACCAGTCTATGGCTTACAGAGGGTCGTGAATAGATTGATAGGTCCATGGACTAAACTTGACAAATTACTGACAACTTTAACTTTCTACCATCCAGTTACTTGATGGGTCCTGGTACTAAATTGATGGGATGCTTTCTTTTTGGGCTGTCCCAAAATAAATGTTTGTTTACAAAAATGAAAGCATTAATCCATTTACTTGCTAGTCATCCTTACATTTGAACCCACCTTTCTTGGTCCACCAAAGGCAATTTAGGAGATTTTTATGTTTATTTTGTTTCATTAAAATGTGTGCCATTTGCACAGTCTGTCTATTTTCGGACAGAGGGAGGATTAATTTTAGTTTTCTCATTTCTGCCTTGAAGAAGTCAATGGGTAAAATAGTTCTTTTCATCTGGTTATTATGTCTTTGGGCTTGAATCGCTTACTTGGGCTTAGATACTTACAATAATTACTTCTGCATTTGTCAAATTATATGGGAAGTAAAGCTGAGATTTTCTAGCATGTACCACCTTCATTATATCCAAGTACCAAGTCAAAGCATAAGTGTGATGTAGTTTAAGAAATATCTGATGTTCCCTTAGATAATTAGAATGATAGAGAAAGATAAAAAAAATGGGATGGAGGGAATAAATGAAAACATAGGTAGCATTTTTTGTTTTGTTTTGTTTTTTTTTTAAATAGAGTTTCCATCAAGGCCTGATGTGGTTGTTCGATCAAGAGAGAGAGAGAGAGAGAGAGTGTGCGTGTGTCAATAAGTAGAATATTTAAATATTTTCTACGACACCTGTAGTTATTTGTCTTATTTTAAGTTCTAACGGTTTTCCCTCAATTTTACTAGCACGGCAAAATCATATCAAGGGAGGAGCTTGAAAAGATTTTAGCAAAAGAGAAGACTGAAGATCTCGAGGTTTGAAGCAATACATATGAACTTTACTTGTGTGTTGATTTTTGTTTTGTATTTCAAATTGGGTAGACTATATTTTCACTGAGATCAAAACTGTGAATATATATGTAGTATCTAGTGACATGTAATTTTATCGTTGTCCTTCAATTTGTTCTTTGCTTGTTTAGGCCTTGCTTTGTTCTGCTTTAACATGAGCATTGGGAAGAAAAATACATGTTCCATCTGTTTTCTATGTTAAGTTGTGTCATAAAATTGGCTAGTTATAGGTTGAACGTTGGAGAATGACTGATCATCACTGATGCAGTGAGCATAAATGCATATTTATTTTAATTTAGGTTTTTTTTTTTTAAAATTAAAAAAAAATTATTAAGTCAATTGTATTTTTACGATTGCTTCATTAGATTTTATTATAGGTTTTATTAGCTAATTAGGTTATTAGGGTTTTATTTAATTTCCTAGAGTCAAAGTTAATTTCATAATTTAATAATTGGGCGTTTATCCAAGTCAACTAGGATTAGGTATTAGTCTTGGTAGTTGATGTACACGTGCTATTTTACTCAATGGGAATAGCCTGATTTGGTTAATGAAATTTCTGTTGAAATTTCTCCAATGGCTTGATGTTGATTCTAAGCAACCCAAGGTGCTGATTCCTAGGTTTTCTATCTCACTTGGTTGTAATTTTGTGTTGCTTCCTGTCCAACCGGCAACCACCATTGCAGTTCTGTCAGATTCTATTTCTCTCATTGAACTCCTCTTGTTTCAGGCCCCATCCATAGTCTCTCTCTACACAAAGGCAGTTCTCTATTTTTTATTTTATAGATAACGTAATTTATTGAAGAATAAAGACAATGTATACAGGATGTATACTAGAGACCACCATAATCATGGTGTAGAGAAGAAAAAGAAAAAGAACCCAATGAAGGCAGCCTTGAAAACAGAGAATTAAGAAAAAAACATCTTCAGTTCTGGAATAGTTCTTTCTCTGTCCTAAAAATTGTTGCATTTCGTTTGCGACAAAGGCACCACATAAGGCGGTGAGGGACCACTTCCCATATTCTTTTATTTCGATGAAGCCCAAAACAACCTCGCCAAGAAGAGAACATATCCAAAACTCTTAGCGGCATAACCCATTGAACCCCAAACATGCTGAAAACCATACTCCACAATTCTGTAGCTATAGGGCAGTGAAGCAGAAGGTGATCCAGATTCCCCAGAGTTCTTACACATATAGCACCATTCTGTTACAATAATTTGTCTTTTCTGTAAATTATCCACAGTTCTCTATTTTTTTAAGGAACTCTCAAGTCAAATATCTAATCTGGAATTCAAGGAACTTAAAATTTTCTCAATTAATTGTTACTGTTCTCTATTCCAGCTTTTTTGTGGACGTAGTTCCTGGCATATGTGGTTTGTCTGCTATTTTCATTTTAAATCTCTTCGAGCTTCTTATGGTATTAACTATATGAGAGGAAGAGAGGTTGAGTAATATTCTTGATACGTTTAATGGAAATAGGATCTGGTAGTAGTCTAGTGCTTAGTTAACTTGTGTTTGTGTCCATTGTTAATAGTTTTTGAGGGTACATAGGATCCAATTTCTTATTGATTTGGTTTTCTAATGTGGCCGGTGAATTGATCTAGTGAGGGTGGTATTGTCTTTTTGATGAGAAAGACAAACAACAGAAAAAGGATGAGATATTAAAGTGTAAGCCCCTAATTCTGATTACATTTTAAATTATTTTATGTTGAAACGAAGCCCTGGCACAACAGTTCTCTCTGTATCAGTCCTTTTCTTTTTCTTCCATTTTAGATATTGCATTGGGGAATTTCACTCATCCATGAGTACATTTTGGCAACCTAGTAGAGTAATGATGCTACTTGACAGACAATCTGATTAAACCTGTTGTGTATCAAACTCTTTTTTAATTATATAGCATAACCTTGTACTAATAAAAGTGTAATATGTTTAGGTGCTTTTTTAAAGTCCATTTGGATTTTCTCAATAATGTTATGAGTTGTGGCCTTTAAAAAACCATCTAACATGGTCTTTGATCTAGTCGATTTTTACCTAAATAAATATATCATAAAGAAGGGTAGGCTTTTTTGGGAATTTTAATTTTTTTGGGGTGGGTGGGGTGGGGTGGGGGTGTCTACCACATTTACGAAATGGTGCAATGAGTGGACCATCCATACTAGTTATCTATGCTGTCAATTCCTCATTACCATCTAGCACTTTTACCTTTTATCCCTCTTTTCATTTTGAAGAACATCTGTAATGTGAAATTTCTTGCCTAAATTCAAAGTTGATACAATCATATATGAAATTGTTTTCTATTGATAAAGTTATCTATCCAAGAATCATTTGACCTGTGATGGATTTTGATACTTGAAATATTATATAAATTGTTTAAGTATGTTAATTATAAAAAAATTAAGAAATCTCACTATAAGGAAAAAATTTTGAACTTTATATAGCTTCTGACCTTAAATTGTTAATTGTTTCTCTTGAATATTTGCAATACACACAGGTAACAGTTATGGATGATGCTATGGTACAAGCTGTTGACATTGGTGAAGATGATGTAAGTTTCATTTCTTCATCTTTTCTGATCCTTCTCATCCATCTTCAATTCATGCTGACGCCCTTGGCTTTGATCAGAATTCTAAGCCACTAATGGTTGTTCTTTAAGTAATGTCATTCCCTTTTGACTTTTTTGCAATAGGATGGAGAGGATAGTGAGGTTGAGGTTGAGGTTGAGGTTGAGGAAGAAGGGGAGGAGAAAATTACACGCAATTGGAGTGTCTTGAAAAATACTCCTGAGCTGCGCAAAACCAAGGTGATTTTTTTTTTAATTTCTGTCCATCCTTCATTCTATCCTGTTTCTGTTGCAGGCTTCCATAATTTATGGTTGATTTTCTGAGGTAAATATTAATTCACAAATTTCACCTATATCTCGTTTTGGAAAACGAAAAGGTACAGAAATATAATAAAGCTACAATTGCAAGAATGGAAAGGTGGGATCTCATATGCAACAAGGAAAATATCTCAGTTGAAATGAATGTGCATCTTCCCTAATACTTGCATGAACATGGTTAAATGTTATGTTGGATCCCTTATTGATAAAAAATGTGTCAATGGTTTTTTTTTTTTTTTTTGAACTAATACTATCCACCAGATAGCAGCAACAATTTCTCTCACAGAAAGGACGTAGAAATTGAAATTTTAGAGCACTAACTTGTGGAAGATACTCTGCCTCTCATATTGCTCTTTGTTTAACAATTCTCTTTCATTTCAAGCTGTATAATCTGGTCTGTTTTTTTCCTTAAAACTTGAAGCACAAACCTAAGGAGGAACCCTTGTCTCTGGAAGAAGCCATAGATGATTCCGAAAACTTGACTGATTTTCTGCTGGACTTTGAAGAAGACAACTGATTTTCTCAAGTCTCCAGAGCTTGAGAAATAGAGAGTGAGGTTGAAAAGTACTCCAGAGCTTCACAAATTCAAGGTGATTTTTGAAATTTACAAGAAGTTGAATTTCTCTCAATAAAAAAAATATATATATATATATATATATTTTTTTTTTTTTTATTAAAACAGAGAAAAACAATTTACTAATAATATTTTATGAATTATTCTACTGCTACATTTCACCAAATATATGCTTAGAGTTTTCACTATTTCTCTTTGAGTAAGGTTGATGACTTGTTCTAAAGTCGTTATTGAGAATAATGTTGATGAAAGACTTCAAAAAGGTAGTACTCAATGCACAAAGCTATTTCTGCAGGATTTGGGAGAGGTTAATGAAAAGACTTTATTCAGACAATTTAAAATAACTTGATTGCAACTTCTTAAACATTATGAACCAAATAGAAACTTATTGTTTCAAAAACCAAGATAGCTGTCTGTCCTCAGAAATAAGAATTGTTTGTCCACATATATTTGCAAATACTCTAATAGTAGAAAATAATTACATTAGTAAAAAATAACATAATGTAATTTTCAAAAAAAAAAAAACCACTAGATAAGATCATTACTGAGTATCCTTATGATCCCACTTAGTCTAAAAAAAACCGTTAATTATTATAGATTAATAATTTGCTCATTATGTCAAAATCATATTACCTTTTTATGTCACTATCTTTGGATTCAAACAACACCCCGCGCCCCCCCCCCCCCCCCCCCAAAAAAAAAAAGAAAAACACAAACACACACACACACACAGACACACAGAATGAAAGAACTTTGAAGGTCTTATTTTAATTAAAAGGCTGTGCTATGGACTGCTATGGGGTAGAACATGGGATTGGTTCTTGAGTATTAAAATAAGCTTAGGGTGAGGGGCCTAGGACATTACTTTCAAGCTTCTCTAAATATTTCTACTTTTTTATGTTCTTTGGTTTTAATTTTCTCACAGCCAAGAGCAAGCTGCAAAGGTTTTCTTCTTTTGGACGAATGAACTCTCAAGGGAAAGGAGAGGGGATTGTAATCAATGACCTCCGTTAGACTATGGGTTCAGCTGGTCAAATCTGGGCTGTGATCTGTATTGTAGTAGCTCATGTCCTAGAAGTTTGTTAAAAAATGGTTAATGTCTTAATGGTATGCATGCAACCAATTTGGATGTACATACTCTTTTTGCTCATGGCTTGTACTAGTATACAGTACTTATAGTTTATGTTGGTTGTTTTTGGGGTCTTAGAATAGTATATATCTATGTGTTAGGTTGATTAGAAGTTTGATTTCATAACTAGAGTGAAAGAGATGAGTACTCTCTCCCACTTTTATATCATTTCAATCGTTTATGAAAGCGAAATTTGGTTCCAAATATTTGATATGATGCCAAGAGAACATGTGAGGTCCTTTTTCTTTATGTTGTCATCGGTCAAGCGGTTGTTCGATGGTCTTTCAACTCACATTCTTTTCGGAGTGAAGCCTAAAACTCTTGCCAATAGACCTCATGTTAGCTGCTACTTGTACACTTCGAGCCCAACCTACAAACAAGACACAGGAAGAAGTGATGGAGTACACTAGCTTTTAGCAAGGTCAAACAACTGTGAACCGCAAGGCTTAATTAACATATTTGGCAAAACCAAATTAACATCTATTGCAAGCCCAAACTAATAACATATTCAACAATTTCAAATTAATGTGTCCAGCAATAAGTTGGAGTTGGTAAATTGAAATTAAGAAATGAGGCACAAGAGGGAGTGAGTTAGGAAGGGACAAGAAATTGCTACAAATACGTTCTTGATGAATGGATGTTTTGGGATTTGCTGGAAGGATGGTTAGGAAGAGAAGTGATTGTCCCATCCTTATCCAAGTTCTTGCTCTTTAATGGTGGTTAATGATCCTTTGTTAAGAAGACATGTTACTTATGCTGATAGATAATCAGAAACCTTTTTCATCATGAGCAGTAAGCTATATTGCCATATTGGTTCAAGAGCTTGTTACATTTTTATCCTTGGCTTACAAACACAGTTTATGCTAAGTTAACTTGGTTTTAGCCACAAAAGGGGAGGTTTTCCTATGCTATTGAATTGGGCGGTTTTAAGTAATGAAACTCGTTTTACACATCTTGGAAAGACAATTGTGTTGTGATTGAAGTAGTTTTTTTATTTTTTATTTTTTATTTATTTTTATTTAACTTTGGTAATAGATTTTCACTTAAATTAAATTATTTTAATAATTTTAATGCACTTATGATGAGTTAAATTATGAAATTATGTCGTAACACCTGTAATACTTACTATAAGCCACACAGTGTAAGCACAACGAGTTTGATCCAACTTTTATTCTTAATACAAAAAAATTATGGCAAACTATAAAAAATAAAAATGAAAATTCTTTTACATTTCTAAACACTTTTGGTAGTAGAATTTTAATTCAAGTAATATTTTTCAAACTTTTTTGAACTTTGGCAATAGAGTTTCACTTAAAGAAACTATAGCCTAATTGAAATTTGCACTATAGTTGGGGGACCATATTAGTAACTTAATGCATTTATAGCATCACATGACATAAAGAAGGAAAAAAAAATTGAACAAATTGAAATTAAAAATAAATAAATAAATAAAAGGGAGATAGCTTCCATTTTGTTCAACTACAATATATATGGTAACTTTATTATGTAGTATAAAATTTAAATTCCAAAATTTAATTCCGAGAATGGGCCTTATAAGTGGACTATATCTGAAATTAAGCATTTGGTGTATTGATTTATGAATAAGGTGGCCTTATGGAGGCCCCATCTTATTCATGATTTGGGTTAGGTTTATGGGCCTTTTCAGTATTTGTGTAGTAAGTTGGACCCGTAGCCTAGAAAGGCCTGGTTCTATTTGTTGTATATTCAGGCTTTGAAGCCCAATATATTTTATCCGAAAAAAGTCTTGAACAATGATAAACAACAGTATTATATAGCTGCATATGAGATGAGATGGGCTTGGGAGTAATTCTAAGACCACAACATTTACCGCACTTTTTTCTACAACGATCATATGTAGTAGATTATAACTGACTGTTTGTTACTTTTATATGAATTTTTTTTTTTTTTCATTATGTACAGTATGCCGCGTTGAAGTTGTGACAAAACGTGCCACAAAAGAGTGAGTTTTTGTGTGGCCAATATACAAGGCAGCTAGTGTTGGTGCTTAACAGATAGGCAAAACCGCAAAAGTACGTGGGAAACGATGACTTCTTGCAAGCTTAAATGAGACTAAAAAAAAGTAGTGGCCTATAAATACTAGCTTTTTAAGTTCTTCATTTATGCATGTGGGCACTTCATAAATACATAAAGTAGGTTAAAAATTTAGGAACTCGTTGAACTTTAATGCTCAACACTAGTAACTCTTTGAATTCATCTTGATCACCGACAACTTGTACTACTCTGTGATAATTTGGTCAAGTTTTGTGTCTCTGTAAAGTGACAGAGATTGTTTAGTTACTTGCAATTTGCAACAACCCAATGGTGTCTTGATGGTTGCATCCAATTTATTTGAGCATTTTGCAATCATTTTAGTCACACTAAAGTTACGAAATTTAAGGCAATATTTCATATAGATTGTTTGCATAGTATATCCAAGTCATAAATTTTAGCAGATTATTTGAAAAGAAAAAGTTTAAGAATCTCTTCTTTTTTTTTGGGAAACTTATTCAGATCATAACCACATGTTTGAAATTAATTTCTTAATTTTAATCCTTCACAGTTTATTCACAAATGACGATTTGATTACCTTGACAAAAGGAACTAAAAGTTTCAAATATATATAGTGGAGTTTGTAGCTTCAAAGTTGTGATTTAATTTGCCTACAAAATGTTGGATATCTTATCCTTGTAATAATTTTCAATAACTATGGAGCAAGAGCTGTAATTTTGTTTAATTTTTTATTTCTACAGGATTAAAGAAGTCTACGTTGACTGTAAGTGAATAATCTCTCTCTCATTATTACACGGTAAATTGTAGTTTAACTTTAAAGGCAGACCAATTAAAAAGTAATTTTCCTTTTAAAAATCAATTATTAGGAGTTTTGATTTTGATACCTTGAGATTTGGCAGAAAAAGTCTTAAAAGAGTCGTATACAAGAATTAGATTAGAGCAAGATTTTGGCGTTAAGTAGGATTTTCCTTATCTTATGCAGATTTGGCCTTTTTGAAAATTATAGCCCGGATTTTCTTTTTGGCCCTCAGTGACTTCCGGACCATATTAAATACTATAATATAACAAAGTAGCCTAGAGGTGTTTCTTCCTCTCTCCCGTCTACCTTAATTTATTCCCCTCTGGCCTACACTATCTAAGTGATGCCTTTGCAAGATCACAAAAGCCGCTAGCTCTTTATACCATCGCAGAAGCGTGATTTAATAGTAGGAGTTCTCATATCGCTTCATATGATACTTGATTGAAGTTGAGCGGTTTGAGTAGTAGTGCTTCAATGAATGTGTTGTGTACGTCCACGATGATAGTTAGCTCCATCAAGATCTCAATGATAAACGTAGTATTATCTATTGACGTCAAATAACGTGAGGTTGATGAGTCTATACTAAAAACTTCATTATTTTTATTCAGCAAGAAAAACAAAGCTAGCTATTTATATGAATAAATAAATATATATACATATGTAAACATTATCCTATGTGCAAAATATTAAAATTATATAATAAATTTTCAATGCTCATTATTCCCTATATAAGAATAAAAAATATGATAACAAAAAATAAATGCCTAAGATTATTAAAATATATCTACAGTTTGTAGACCTATATTGACGTGCTTTGGAAGTGGACCCAACTCTCGATCATAATGCATAGATAGATTCCTCCTTGAACTTTAAATATTCTAATATATCATTGGGAAAACTACCTAAATTTTAATGGAACTTGCATCAGCTGCATGCAGAATTCAATTATCCCCAGAAGAAGTATGGGTTTCTCAGATCATTTTTGGCCATCAATC
This sequence comes from Quercus suber, assembly GCF_002906115.3. Lineage (NCBI taxonomy): Eukaryota > Viridiplantae > Streptophyta > Magnoliopsida > Fagales > Fagaceae > Quercus > Quercus suber. The sequence goes on along the minus strand of NW_027069625.1, from coordinate 764,288 downwards.
TTGGTTGGAGTAGTGATTACTTTTAAGTTTTAACTTCTTTTTTGTTTTTTTGGGTCGTTCTTTTCAATGTATAATATACTTTATAGTCATGCGCAATGGTAGTTGATTATGGTTGAAGTTTACCTAATCATGTAACATTTTTACATTTAAATTGAGCCTATATGTATATACTATTGCCTAGCCTATTGGGGTTTCCCACATTGTCAATTAGAATTACCCTGAATCTTGCAATGCCCATGGACCACATGAGAGAGAGAGAGAGAGAGAGAGAGAGAGAGAGAGAGTTGAAAAGGAATTGGGTTAAGGACATTATGGTAGAGATTTGACAAGGAACATAATATGGTTAGTGGAGTTTTGTAGGTTCTTTTTCACTAACCCAGATGATATACAAATGATTAGAGAGGGTGGTCAGGAAGCAAACATAACAACTAAAAATTAGTAAAAAAATGAACTTTTACAAACTATGTTGGTGTGGGTTTTTCTTTTTTGCTTTGGTTGGAAACTCTATATATGTACATATGTCACCCAGAACATGACCAAGGACAAGATCTAAGCACTGCTGGCTTGCTTTCTTGCTTTGCAATGCCCCCAACAAATACCTTTGAAAAATAGGGCAAAGCAAAAGGGAAAAACAGAAACATCTGGTCAACTTGTTTGATTCTATGTCTGTGTGTGTGTGTCTCTCTCTCTAACATTGTATGCTCTCTCAAGGTGTACCTGTTTGAGAAGGGACATTATTAATGACTAAAACCCCTTTTTTTATTGCTAATAATGAGGATTAGTGGCCCTCCTTTCAACCTATCTTTGTCATTAATTATTCATGTTTATACACTGCTTACTAACATGATTAACAAATGGGCTCCACACAGAACTGATCCAAACTTCTATTACTGATTTTGTGTTGTTTTGTTCTTTAAAATCCATGTTGTTCCACTTTTGAATACAAAGACAAATCTTGGTTTTTAGCTTCTTCTTGATCTTATATATAGAATTAGGATTATTTATCTGCACTTATAACACATAAGTTCAACTGTGGCTTTGAAATTGTTCATAAAGTAAACTATACTTATTGTATATTATGAATTTATTATTATGCGCCGCAAAACTCGACTAATTTTGATCACATCTAATTTGAGACGTGCACGCATTAGCACATGGTTTTGGATTTGTGAAAACCTGCTCATATTCCATATTTCTAAACTTAAAGCTGTCAATTCTCACTAGCTTTTAATTTTGTATGCGTTCAGGTACGTAGTATCCAAACATTTTTTGAAACATTTTGACCCAAATTAAGTCCTCTATTTTATCATGCATGTTTAATAATTAATAAAGTGATTTGAAATTTGTAATAATATAGTGATTGATTGATCAGCTCCAATAAAAAATCCCTACATAGTAATGTGATATGCTCTAAATCACCTAACTTTATTGAATTTTGTATTTGTTCACAACCACAAAAGTAATGAAAAAATGGGGCTGGATATTGATCTTCTAATGTAAAAGAAATGACCAATATTGAGTCAGGTAAATTTGAGAATTCAATAATTTAATGTGGGAATAAAGCAGTTTTAAACTTTAGAAAAACTTAGCACATCATATTTAACCAAACTTTTTCTGTTTTGTTTTGTTTTGTTTTTTAGCTTGACTAACCTAGCTAGGGTTTCTATAAACCATTTTATTTTAGACTCATCCCTATCGATGTTTTCTGAATAAATGGATACACACATGTATTATACTATAGTACAAATTAGGTCACTAAGAAAGATTTTGGAAAGTTAAATAATGGAAGTAACGCGCACCCAACTTTTCTTTTGATTCCGTATTAACACTATCAAGGAAATTAAGCTGAGTGAATTAGTGAAAAGCTAATTTGATATGCTCCTAGGGAGCCTGCATGCAGCTAGCTTAATTTGATACATAATTATGCTTTCACTTTTTATGGTTGGCTGCTCTTAATTAGGATGTTTTCTTAAAGTGTGGGACTAGGCACACTAATAGCAAAAAACATGCAATAATTAAAGCTTGCTTTAACCTGTTTAACTAAAAATATAGAAGAAGAAAAAAAAGATTCCCTACGTAATAATGGTATAAATGTCAATATATGTATTGTGCATTTTGTTCTCGTGAGTGAGTGTTTGTGTATTTTACTTAATTCTATAGTGTAATTGGTTGACTTGGTTCAATTGTTCTATTAGTGATTGGAGACAATATGGGTGCGGTGTGTGTGTTGAGATAACCATGCTGACAAAGCATGCAATAAAACAACTAGTTGGGTTTTTGGCTATGTTTGAATTTTCTCAAAAGCTTTTATTTTTAGTTTGAGCATGAGATAATGTCTAAATGTCTTGCTCAGCATGTATAACCCTACCCAATTAGACCGATGCTGCATGTGCACAGTTAGAAAAGGACCATGTGTTCATGTTTTGAATCTCCATATTTGGAATAAATAGATCATGATCAACTTAGTTTGGATTAGAACTTTTCAAGTACGGTATATATGCTTAGTTTAATCAAATCCCTTTAGTAAGGACTCAGTACATGCCCACCCTATTCCCCTATATCTTATTAAAAAATATATATAACCTAATAGGTATGTCATTTTTGTTTTTTCATCTAAATTAATGGTGTGCTAAAGAGTTTTTTTTCAACACGAACATGATATGCATATAAAATTGGCCACATGAGTCTCTATACTCGATGATGATATTGTCATTGCAGGTGCCCGATTGCCATTGAATAATAGGTATGCCATTCCATATGTATCTTGTCCATGGAGCAAGACAAATAAATGCGTTGCCCAACAAAAACTGTTTACAAAACTTAAACTTTACTACTCAAAAAGGATAAACAAATTAAGTAACCACTTCTTATTGATCAAGCAAAGCTATTATATTAAGAGGAATTTTGTTAATTGTTTAAATCTTGAAACCTAACAATGTTTATATTCATTTTGAAACCCAAAATTTTGAATTTTGCATATGATATAGAGTTTTTTTTTGATAATACAATAGTTGGGAGAACGTTCTTTGACACATTTGATATAAGTTATTACGGTGATTTCAAATGGAAAATGAAAAGTCCTAGTAGATAGGATACAATACAAGGTAAAAAAGAGAAGGCAAAAAAATTATATGTGCTAAAAATAGAAGACAATTTCGCTAACCCACAATATTAGTAAGTACCTCATTTTTATTACTATCTAAATTAAATTCACTGCCAGTTTCTTGATCTACTGGAGAAACAAAATTATTATAAAATGTACATTATGGATTCAAATTCTATAACTAGAAGAAATGGAGAACAAAAAGGTACAAATTAAACCTTTTTCTGGGATAAGCATCTCCTTAATTCTGAAGACTACCCGAACAAAAGCTCAATCAAATATAGCCAGATCCACAACATCTCACATCTCTTTTTAGCGTGAGCTTAGGACTTACGCCAATAAGAGCATCTCCAATCATCCACCCAAAATTGTAGTCAAATTTTAGAGTTTTTTTTTTTTTTTTTAATTTTCTATTTTAGTTCACTTTTTAATGAATTTAATTCAATTTTTTAAGGTGAATTTCTGTTATGATCCTAACTTTATTAAGAACCAAATTTGTTTGTTCCACTTTGGGTATTTATCTTTGTACTTTATCAATTGCGTTTTTGCGCATTTTTCCCATATAAAGTAGCCAACATTTAAAATGAAAAAAAAGAAAAAAAAAAAATCAAATGCATGACGTATTGTATAAATCCTTGGAATTTCATACCCTTGCATTGATGCTTTAAATCTTATACCTCCAATTTCTCAATAATTTAAAAAAAAAAAAAAAAAAAATCTCATACCTCCTCTTTTTTACAAAGAAGATGAGTATTGTTAACGCTGTTGGATATTCGAACTTGAAATTTCAGAATTGACATCATAGAATGAAAGAATAAAATTTTTAAACGACTTAGTTATTTATTATTGATATTTTAAATTCATTTCTGGTGTAACCAACTTTAATGAAGTTTTGATCGATTTTCTTATCAATTTAATGTAAATATCAAGATGAAAAATAATTGATTGACATATTCTTTCTACTTCGTAAAAAGGGAGATTTACAAATTTTTAAAATGACTCAGTAGTTTATATTATTGGTATTCTTAAATGATTGTTGGTTTAACCAATTAACTTTAATAAAGTTTTAACTAATTCACTTTCTTATTCTGTTTAATATAAATATCAAGATGAAAAAAAAAAAAAAAATTTTGATTCACAATTTTGTTAGGTCTACCATTGATTTTGTATGGTTCTTCTAGAGCAATCAATCTATTGATAATTTTAGTTATTATCTTACAATTTTTTTTTAAGTTACTAATGCAACTACTTTTAATTTATAGATGCAAGTACCGTCGGCACCATGCATCCTTTCCTTGGTAGTTAGTATTCTCTTGACCTTCTCTCTCTCTCTCTCTACCATCTCCCTCAATACAGCCGACCTATGTCCCCTAGAGTTGCAATGTGTTATAAGGATGTTAATTAGCTTATTTGATTCAACTTTCTTCAATGCAAGTTCAGGAAACTGAAACTCTAGTCAAAGTTCTTGTTGTAAAATAATTAACTCACCCTTCTCTCTAGGATTAGTGCAATACTTTAGAGTCATCGATGCTTTTTACTCCATGACATCCCTACTTCTGTCTCGTGCAAGACGTCTGGTAAGAGTTGGCCTCCTTGAGAGTCCTAGATCATTAGGTTTTCACTTGTTTCGAACTAAGGCATTTTGTGTTCAACCTCAATTTTCATTCCAAACTTTAAGGAAAATGACACTCCACTCTCTTGAGATTTGAGAATATTAACATATTAGTGATTCTGTTGATAACAATAACATAATATTCTAAATTTTGAAAAGATTTTCTTGAACAAAACCCTAACCACAATTTGGTGACAGATTAACAATATTTATAAAAAAAATAACCTTCCACAAACAATAGTTAGAATTTAGTCTAATCACTTTTATTAATATAGAGACTGATATGCTGATTTCCTTAAACATCAATGGAAGAAAGTGTCATTTTCCTTAAAATTTAGGATAGTGTATCATTTTTCCAAACCTTAAGAAAAATAAATTTAATTTATTAAAAAATAAATAAATAAAATGCAAAACTCATCCTCTAAATTTCTTCAGAATTCATTTCAATCCTCTAATTTTGTTTTCGTTCATTTAAGTTATCTAAATTTTAGATTTATTTAATTAAGATTTTTCCATTAATTTTTGTTAAAAATTTTTGAAAAAAGAAATTGAAAAATATTTTTAAATCATCAATTGAATTTTTTTAATTTAAAAAAATTAAAAATTAAAGAATACTAAAATAAATTTTGATTAAAAAAAAAAAGTAAATTGTACATTTTAGCAAACCAGTCGGCCTCTAAGAAAAAATGAAAATGATTTTTGGCGCCGGTATCATGGAACGCGCCTCTGAAAAGCTAATGACTGGGGGGCTCCATTCATAGCAACAAGATATATATCGGCTGGCTCGAAAGGGTATACGATCTGACGCCACTACCCCCACCTGTCCCGTCAAAAAGGGGACGACGAAATCTAGATTGAGAAATTGCATAGGTCCCACAAATCCAAGCAATGAGCTGTTGCTTTTTTGACATATTTTGCTTTTTTTCACTGTCACTCTCTCTTGAGAGAGAAAGAGAGAGAAAAAATAATAATAATAAAGTGAGCAAAGAGAAAATATGGGTGAAAGAGAGAGAAAAGAGAAGAGAGAATGTACGAAAATGAAAGCCTAGCTAGCTAGCTAGCTGTTGATGATTCATGCAAATACTTAAATTAAAAGTGCGTCTATATGGAGGTGTGACATTATCTTCCACCCACCTTCTTTTTTTTTTTTTTTTTTTTTTTGTTTTCATTCTAAAATAATTAGATACACATATTGTTCAATGTAAAGCTTTTTGCCCTGTCCATTTTTGTGTATTACGTGGTTGCCATGGTCGGTGATAATTCTTCAATGGAGATAGACTTATATCTTCACCAAACCCCAGCTCTTGTTTTTGTTCGACTTGCCGACTCTCCTTCTAATAATAATAATTCATTTTTCATATATATAAAAAATGAAAATTTTAAACCAATTAATATGTGTTTGTGTGTGTGTTTTCTAATATTAAAGCTTAATTCGGTAGAAACTATATAGAGGGTAAAAAAATATATGAAAAGAGACAATTTTTAAGTTATATGGTAGGGAAGATGATTACATGAGTACGAGTTGAAAAGGTTAAAACATTCCAAAAAATACAGTTGAAAAAGTGTTAAACATTCTTCTATCAAATGGATAATTATTCTTCTTATACTTTGTTTTAATTGCTTGCTTTCGATAATTTAGAGAGAGTGTTACAGTTGTTAAAGTGTGCATGACATTATTTAATTATCTTATCTTTTTCCTCCAATTGTAGAAACATTGACTGGCCCTTTTTTGGGAATGCATCATTAGCATTATGGCAATTAATTGACAAGCATATTGACTTTCTTTTGGGTGGTAAGTACTCTTAAAATAGTTGATGTACTGAAGAAACAAATTGATAACCCTAGCATATATGAGTCTAATGGCGACACGTTCAGGGTGTGGGGCATGCCCCAAAATTTTAAAATTTTTAAAAATATATATACAATTATTTTTATGTTTTCAAAATTTAGTCTAAAAAATAATAGTTGGCCCCTCCAAATATTTGAATTAGTCTAATAATGCTCTTAAAAAAAATAATTGGTCTAATAGTTATAAAGATATAACTTTATTTTTCGCAATTCTATTTTTTATTGTAAAATATGCTTTTATATTTGTTAAATATTTGATATAATTTGGTATCAAACATGTTTAAATCTATATTTTTCAACCCGTTATGTGACGATTAACAAGTCATTGACTCATTAAAAAAATTTGTCACTAAAACTACACATGAAATGTGTCTTTAGTTGCCATATAATGTGTTAAAACAAGGTAGCTTTAAATATGTTTAGAGCCTAACTTATTTCTCCAATTTTGGATCATTCATGTTTTTGAAAATTTCATTAGTTCAATTGAAAGATTTTTTACTTACTTTAGCATAAAATTTGATAATTTGTGTTTAAAATGAAACTTTTTAAGATTTTGACTATGAAAATGGAAAAAATGAATTTTTTTATGAAAGATCGCCGTCAAAAATAATTTTGATTGAAAATACTAAAATCTTTTTTTTTTTTTTTGGTTGGGTGTGTGTATATATATAATTTATCAAATAAAAAAGTGTGTATATATATGTGTGTATATATAATAAAAAGCGCGCGTGTGTGTATATATGTGTGTGTGGGTGTGGAAGTTGTCTTGATAAATATATTAGCGTCGCAACTTGGCCCCCCCAAACAAAAATTTCTGGCTCCGCCCCTGAGTCTAATGCACATTTAAAATTCAGTACGATTTGTTTGATATTGAAAATTTTAATTTTATTGAAGTTCTTAGTATAGATAATGTTAATAATCATATAAATCAATGAAATAATTTGGTATTTCCAATTAAAACATCTTGAATTTGAATCTTCCATCTCTGATCTAAAAATTTATTTATATCAAAGTTATAATTAGTATATATAGATAATTAGTATATATAGATATAGATGAAGTTTGCTTTGCAATTTATATATAACATTACCAAATAACACAATTAACTACTTGCTCATTGACTCTATTTGTAGATAGTTGCAATATGTTACTAATAATCCAGCAGCTCGAATCATTTTTCCTTCTAAACTTCTAAACACTTTATATATGGGAATGTGCAAATTAACTGCTAGCTCATTGACTTAGAGTTCAACAACATATTTAATTTTTTTTTCAAAAAGAAACATACTCATAGAGCTACAAATGCACCTATAATCTGACAGAAAGTTCCTATGCCTGTAATGAACACATGCAGAGATTCAATGCTGTAGTTAATCCATGATTTAAAATTAAAAAAGTCTCAATGTAAAGGTACTTGGCTTTTTAAGCGTTCTTGTTCTTCATCTCTTCTTCTCTCTCTCTCTTATTATTTTGCTAATTCAAAATTTCAAACTCTCTTATTTATTATTAGTATAAGAAGATCAAATTCCATGAGTACACAAGGCTTCTGTTTTAGATATTTTGAGAGGAAACTCATCCTCATTTTCCTACTATTATCTAGGATTTTGTTCTTTATAATAAAAAATAGACGGATTTATTATAACCCCAGAAAATTAGATTGATGCTATAAGTATATCATCAATCATTATGGTAAGGACCCACTATTTGTTAGGTTCTGATCGACTTGTAGGACACCTTCCTTGAATTTGTGACATTGGCCCATACAAGAAACAGGTCATCTGGAAAACTCATGGGACCTACTAAAACTCCATATCCAGTTGTTTTGTTTTATATTTTTTTGAAAGATTTTTATTTGATTCAAAAGAGAACTGAAAAATAACTTAAATAATTCAGATTATGATCCAGTTGGTGTAGCTGAATGGGTCGGTGATCTTATATAATTGCTGTACGTAATATAAAATCTTTGATAAGATTTTTCTCGTACCGACGTGATTGTTAAAACATGGTTAAGTATGAAGTAGATATATCATATATAATTATGGCTACTATATAATTATATTTCTGATGCTGATTGACTACTAAACTTGTTTCCAAGTACATGTTTTATATAGCTTAAAGCAACCATGAAACAAGTAAACCACAGATTTTATTTATTTTTTAAAATTTAGTGTTAGAATCACTTTAATTATATTAAATCTTAATTATTATAAATTTATGGGTTTGTACCCAAACTGGTCACTATAGTCAAATTTTTCCAAAATTTGTGCCTGAATATTGTGGAGGAAGGCTAATTAGTCAAAATAAACAAACTTAATATGTATGATATATCACATTTGGTTCTATTTGATGTAGGCACCTAATTAATAAGGTAAGAAAAATTTTGACTATTGCTACAGTATAGTTGAATTCTTAATTAACAAGCTCATTCTCTACAAGACAGAGGTCATTTTCTATTTGCTCGATCCCAACAAATAATAAATAAAATAAAAGGGACAAGAATAACAAAAAAAGAAAACTTGTGTGAATAACTTACATTGGTTTCATTGGATATTAAAAGCTAAACATGCTTTCATTAATATAATGATTAGGGCTTGAAAGAGACATTATTATCCTCCACTTTAACTTTTGGTCTTCGGTTACAATCTTAACCATTGGTTTTAAATGATAGTGATCCGGTCTAAAGGTTTTGCATTTTTAGTCTATTGGTGTATATTGTCTCCTATTAGAGTTCTTTCTGGTTTTATTTATATACACAAGTTAATTAATGTGCTAGCTACATATATTCTTAGAAATCATATCATCATCAAGTTGGAGTATCAGCTGTCTATGTTAAACATTTACGTTTGCTATCTATAAAATGCTTTCGGATTGAATGCTATCTTTTGTAACGTTGTTGGTGGGTCAGAATTTTGATCCAGAGAATCCTACCCCACAGGAAGTCACTAAAGAAAGATTTGGTTGCGGAATTCCATGAAGTTTGATCAATATGAATTATCATGGGGAAAAAAAATCACTTTTTTTTTTAAAGACATGGAAAAAAAAAAATTCATATAATTGGACTTTTGAGATTTGGATGTTCTATAATGAGAATCTTGCACTTTTATTAAGAAAAAGATAAAAACAAGAAAAAAGTTCGGCTATAATTATAGCCAATAACTACAACTTCACTAAATATATTTTTATTGAATATGAATTTTGATAAATCCATCATTGGATAATATTTTCTTTTTGTATCCTCCATACTTGCAAAATTTCTAAAAGATCAAAGATTAATAATTATAACATCAATCAAATGTTTAAATTTAAAGTTTTTATAGTCTAAAATTACAGATAAAAAATAAAATTTTGAATCGAATAGTAAATAATATCCGATTAGCACAAAATTTGACATGTATATTAAGAGCATAAAGAACAAGTAATTTAATAATTAAATTTTCAAAATATATAGTCATGTTAAATTTTTAAATAGGAGTTTTAGCCACGGGCTACAACCAAGTTTGTAGTCAAATTTTATCTTAAAAATAAGGGAAATGCTAACGAGTGTCCTTAGGGCACTGGTTAAATTTTGACAGTTTTTTTCATTTCCCATAAAAGTGGTATCAAAACTTTTCTAAAATAGATTATTAACAAATGCCCTAAGGGCACTCATTAGCATGACCCTAAAAGCAATACATCTTGAGTAATAGTCAACTCAATTATAATTGAAAGTAAATTATAAAATAATTTATGGTAACATAAAAATTGCACAAAAAAGTATAGAATTTTTTTGGGGAATCAAATTTACAATAATAAAGCAAAATCCAAGTTATCTCATAGGTAGCCACTGTCATAGCTCGATTTTCAACTTTTGCTAATGATCTTGAGACTGTGGATTGTTTCTTGGACTTCCAAACGACCAATGACTCTCCCAAGCAAATGCAATAGCTTATAGTTGATCTTGTTGAATCAACACAAGCTGCCTAATCTGCATTTGTAAAACCTTTTCTATGCAAATCTAAATTTGATAAGAAGAAAATTATATGTCATGGACATGCCTTTATATATTGCAATACCCTATGATATGTGAAGAAGCGTGAATTCGTCAATTGAACTCTTCGTCAAATGCAGATGGGCAACTAAGAATCAGCAGCTATGGAGTCCCGCAAAAATAATAAACAGACCTGGAATACATCAATGTAGTGTGTGCCAAGGAGTCTCCGATGGGCTAGTTAGAAAGATAAAAGCTCAATCATTCAAAGAGTCACTATTTGGCTCAAAAGTGTTTGTGTATATCTTGCGTACTTTTCTCTGATTCTTTGTGCCTTTTTATAGGTCTCTACCCCTTAGGATAGGAGTAATTGCAAATCTTTATGATTTTAGGTCTATTGGTAATGAATGTTGGGGCATTATAGACTTCAATGATCTTTTGTCCATTGGTCTGCCGATTATGCTTTTGCTTATCTAGCATGTAAACTGTTACCCATGTCATTTAATGTATGTTGTAGTCATCCATTACATTGATGATTGTGGCTTTTCTCCTCTTCAATATGCATCCAAGTGAGGTTTCCTTGGTTTTGCCATTAATTGGCTTAGCTTATGGACAAGAAAGGTTACATATGGCCTTGTAATAGTCAAATATTACAGTCTTCCCACCAATCTTCTCTAAATGGTTGGCTCAACTAACAACTCACGTTGATCCTTGTCAAGTTTAACAATCATTGTAACCTGCATCCACTAATATTTCTAAGGCATACTTCCTTTGACAAAGAGCAATGTCTTTAGTAGACCTTGCTATATCAAGCCCAATGAAGTACTTTAAGCTTCCTAAATTTGAGCTTGAATTTCTAGTCTAGGAACCTTTTTAATTCTTGAACCCCTTGCTCATCATTATTTGCTATAAGAATCTCATCCCATTGAGTAATTGATCCTAAAGTACTTGCAAATCAGTGGAAAAAAAATTAGTTGCTGAGGAATCCCCTAAGAAACACTTAAGATTTCCTTTTGCAATTAAGAAATCCTTATTCCATTGGCTTGTGAAAACCTTTCCTTAAGGACCTTCCACACTTCGAAGGTTGTGTTTTGATAGATTACACTTGCTATAATCTGAGGAGAAACACAATTCAAGATCCATGAAGAAATTGTGTTATTACACTTGGACCAAGCTTGTTTCAGAGTTGCCACGGTTGCCATTGGGATTTTGATGGTGCCATCGACTAACCCTAACTTGTTCTTAGCATTCAATGCCATTTTCATTAATCCAGCCCAAGTAGGATAGTTTTCCCCAATTAAGGGTTGAGAAACAAGAATTTCTTTAGGATTAGAGGGATCCTTTATAGGAATATCAAATTTATAAAAATATGAGAAAATTTCCTCTAATTGATTGAATTAAAATTGTACTTACATCTATGTTTATATACAAAAAAGAATAGAGTAACAAACTCTCTCTCTCTCTCTCTGTTCTCTCTCTGTTACAAGCAACTAACTAACTGATCAACAATATACGTGTATTTCTCTATCACATGCTCATCACATGTCATACTTCAGAGGATGCCATAGTATTAATAATACAGATGGAAACTATTTGTAACTTTGTATTTTATATTCAATTTGATTAATGAGTGTTCTTAAAACATTTGTTAATAAATTATTTAAAAAAAAAATTTATACTTTCGTGAAAAATATAAAAAGTTATTTACTTTTTTTATAACTAAATTTCTAAAAACTTTTGTTTTGTTTTGTTTTGTTGTTGTTGTTGTTGTTGTTGTTTTTTTTTTTTTTTATCGGTCTAAAAACTTTTGTTAAATCGATATATTTAGGATCTCTATTAATTTTTATATATATTTTATTTCAAATGGTTTTGTACATTTTGAAATTTACATCATCCATCAGTTTCAGTCGACAACTCAACGTGATTGGGATTGAGTAATTGAAACGGTACTTTCAGAGTCTAAAAAATTAAAAAGAAAAAAGGCCTACTCAATTGTACTTTTATTTATTTATTTTGATGAATACTCAACTGTACATTTGGCCCCTAATGACACAAATGCCATCAATTTCAGGACTATTCTTATCTGATTGCATTACAGAAAGTACAGTACTAACAAAAAGTGTATGAATTTTCAGATTTCAGCTACTTAAATGTATGAATTTTATAGTTAAGGATGCTTCATCCATTCACACAATGGCGGATACTATCAAAGCCCTGCCTTTGTCCAAACGACGTACTTCACAGGTTATATAAAACGAGTCTAAATCTTTTGTCTCATTAATTGTGCTTCACTTCATGTTTTACTAATAAAATTTGGATAGCTAGCCTCTCTCATTAAATGAGATAACTCTGACTTTAATGAGAGAGGCTAATTATCTCATTTAATGAGAAATGTTAGATGTCCAAATTTTATTGGTAGAGCATGAAGTGGAACACAATTAATGAGACAGAAGATTTGAACTCATATAAAACATTATCACAGGTTGGGTTTGGTTAAGAGTCCAAATCTTCTGTCCCACTTTTTCTGCTCTACTCTATACTCCACCAATAAATACTTGCCATGTGATACTATTAATTAATAACTATATGATTAATAAGTCAATAATGATAATATTTAATTAATTAGGTGAACACGTGGTAAGTATTTATTGGTGGAGTATAGAGTGGAGCAGAAAAAGTGAGATAGAAGATTTGGACTCGTTTGATTAATGCATCTTGTTAGAGTACACATTAATCATTATTTTCATTGGGAAAACTGTTGATATAGTTCTCTCTGACCAATGAGATGATATCATCTATGTAAATATATATGTGGTGAGCTTCTTAATCAGCATAAGAAATAAAAAATAAAAATTATCAGATGATATCACATTTGTATAAATAATAAAATTTTATTGGTTGAAAGGCCAGGAAGGACCACGTCAGTAATTCTTTTGGTAGGCCTAATAATTTCTCGAAAAAGTTGTCAAAAAAGTGAGTAATTTTTTCATATTTCCATAATAAATTTCCTAAAATGATGTACTATTGTATGCCCTAAACGTACGTGTTTGTAAAATCCTCTCTCCCTCTCTCCTACAGTCCTAGGTGTCACATGCACGCAAACACTGAACCTTTTTTTTTTTTTTTTTTTTTTGTTTGAAACTTCCTGACGTTTTTACCCCAAAAAAAAAAAAAAAAAAAAAAACCTTCTTGACGTGGGGTCAGTGGTCGGGTAAATAAATTAAAGGCCGAAACTTTATTTTGGTTTTAAATATTTTGTGGTCATTGTCAGTTTTTTCAGTATATTTTGATAACAGTTAATTTAATCTATATTATTTTAACTTGTAGTAATTTGGTTTACATTGACAACTCATTAACAAAAATTAATTGCAAATTGAAAATAACTTGGATTAAATTAACTACTACCAAAATTATTATAAGGACCAAATTGATAGTGACAACAAAATGTAAAAAACCAAAATAATATTTTAGTCTAAATTAAATGAGTTAATTACAAATTCACCTTAATTTATAATATTTTTCATTTTGTACCTAATATTATGAAAACTTTCAATTATCATTCCAATTGTAATAAATCTTGTAAACAACACCACACCGTCTATTTTATGGTTACTCGTGGAGATGGGAGGGTTTGGGAAAATTGGAGAGGAGGATGTGGACATTGGAGGTGAAATTCAGATTTGAAACTTCCCTCCTTTGGTGATTGAGAAAGACGTTGACATAGAGGGGAGGGTTTGGGGTGACCGATGGATTGGTGGAGAGAGAAAGAGAGTGATTTAACAGGGTGGGTGCTAGGTGTGTACTAACCCTACTAGGTGGGTGCTAGGCGGGGAGAGAGAGAGAGAGAGAGAGAGAGAGAAGAGTACACATGGCAATCTATGTGGCTTGAAAATTATATTTTATTTTGATTGTTAGCCATGTTTTTCATTCATTATTTAATGACATTGACTTTTTTGACACAATACCAAAAAGTAAGGAACTAAGCTGACGCATTTATAATGTTGAAGGCAAATTGAGACACAATCTAAGACAGAAACCAAATAGGTAATTTACCCAAAATTTAATAATAGTTGACATTTTCATTTCGAGTCAGGAAATATTCTTCCCTATAAATTAATTTCAAAGAGAATGTTTGAATTTAATTTCTAAGTTTGATTTGGTAAATAGATTAGCATTAGTGAAGGTAAAAAAATTAATTAAATCTTCCCAATATGTTCAAATTTGCATCCGAGGTCAAACAGGGCAAAGTAATTAAAGCAAGAAACAATTTTGGTTATGTGATTGAATGTTTGCTTAATTTATTTTCGCACGTCCTCACATGCTTGAATTCACATAATATTTGTTTTCCTTTCTTGCTTTCTTCTAAATTATACATATTTTACATGCTTTGATGATTTTTTTTTCCTTTCATAGTTAGAGTTTTTGAGTTATCTTACCATAGTTAGAGTTTCAGGGTTTTTAGGGTTAGGATTTGTGTGATTAGTTAAGCTTCGCTGGTAACACTCATTTAGCTATAATCCAATATTACAAGTGAAGGTTGGATAGTCCTAGATGTCTAACATCTTCCTAAGAACGTACCTTAGTTTTGGACTTAGTCCATGTAGTTCCTTTGCACATGGGGTTAAGTGATTCCTATATCTATAACCAGGTGGCGACTCATTTCTCTACCTTTACCTATGAGACTCGCAACATATTCCCAAGCCCATGACTAGGATGGGTCCATACCGAACAACTTGACCTCTCTTCACAATTATCTATAAATGGAAACTCTTATTGAAACCAATGGAGACTCGAGCCGGGCCACTTATTGTCTCCAAGCCATATATTAAACATTCAAGTCACAAATTTTAAAGTGTTAACCTCATTCATTAAGGGGAATTCTAGGTCCAAATGTGCAAGTGAGCATTAGAAAATTGATTGAGTAATTGAATTCGTCATTTTTCATCCACTTAAAGTTCAGAGAGAAGTGATAGTTTATCACTTTATCTTGTAATCAGATTGACACATGCTGCAAATACGTGGAGCGATCACACCATAACATGATGGAGCCATATACTTAATTTATTCCACTAAAGAAATAATGAATTCATTGTGTAATTTGGTATGTGTTGCAACTTTCAACCCTTGAAAAAGACACAAATCCTCCAAGGGTCATGATTTTCAATGTAAAGAAACATGCACATCTATAAATCCGAAGGAGGGGGGGATTATTTAGGTCATTCAAATTATGCCTTCCTCTAAAACAACAGTATCGCATGTGATCATCAATTACCTCAATAGGGCTACCATCCCTCTCTAAGACTAGCACATGGAACTTTCATTGACATTTTCATTCATGCAAATAAAAGCGAAACAATGGGGCATGAGCACATTGAATAATTGAAAAGACTAAGATCCCTTAACTGAGGATGAAGAAGGCAGGCCTTGTACCCCTACCCCATAGAAAATGTGTTGCGCAACAAAAAGATTTACCAACAGTATTACCATAATTTCATGAGACATAAGCTTTGGCTTTTAACCAAAATTGGAATGATGTTTGCTTGATTTGAAATTTGAAGATGAGAGACTATAAATGCATCAATCTTTCAACCAGGAAATGCTTACATGTGCTTTGCCAACTTCCAAAACAATCGGGAGTTTCTTTGGACATGGATGTCAACTTGTGGTTATTAACTTATTGTCATTCACATGGAACGTGATGATGAGTTGAATATTTGCGGTTGATTGCTAATTGTCTGTTAAGTTTTGACAAGGTGAGCCGTGTTTATTTTTATATTGTTCTCTTTCTCAAATGTTACTTACTCTTACCTAAAAACTGTCCATATTTTCAGAAAATCGAGTTCCAATTTATGGAAGGTGTCAACTAGAATAAATTTTTGTTCCCTAACATCTAAAATAAAAAATACATGTATATATACGTACACACATACATACATGCCTACTCCTATGTACGCTTTTCAAATTCAAATTTTAAGAACAAAAAAATATATAATTCATTCTATAATATATTTATATTTTAACTTACCCATAATTAAAACCACATCTCCTGCATCCTTGATATTGTAAATAGCCGCACAAAAAAGAAAAAAGGAAAAAAAAAAGAAAAAGGCCAGTTTGTATGATTATGTATTAAGAACAGGTTTTAATTATATTCAACCTTAAAAATAAACTACATAATTTGCACTTAAAAAACTGAGGAAACAAAACCCTATTTTGTAACCTCGCAAGAAGAATAAAGTTGGAGAGTTTTGTAACCCTATTATGTATTTTTCTTTGTTGCAAAATTTTCAGGAGAGTTTACCTAAAAATTCATAGGTTATCCATAAGGATCTTCAAGTTGGAATATAAATATTTGCCCATAAACATAATAAACAAATTCATAATTATTCCAACAATTTTGAGGAAAAAAAAATTATAATCTTTTAGGTCAAAGCAACAAAGTTCGCCAATTTTATTCACCACCTAACTTGTAGCACTCAAAATATAGGATTGCAATTTTATTAATTTTCGAAATGAAAAATTGCAAATAATTCTATGACTTCATGATACTTCTAAGAAAAAAGGATCTCTATAGAATTAAAAGGAAAATAATACAAGAAGAAGAAGAAAAAACACATGAAGGGTACGAATTGAGGATTGAAGGAGATAGTGACATAATATCCACTTTTTTGTATATTTAAATTCTGAACCTCGTTTTGTAGAGCAGTGGGCTTATAGTATGTAGACACGTAACACGTGGGGGCGGTGGGAAAATTTATATTGCGTATGCAGTGTTGTTTTTCCACCGTACACTGAGAGAGTCTGAGAGAGTGATTAAATATTGGGGGAAGCAGTAGTTCACGTCAAGTCCCATCTACCAGTTAGTGGGACCTACCCTCTTCTGTAGTTGCCCAACGGATTCGTCCTTTTGTACACATCGTCTACTCTCCGTATAGGATCTCATTTCTCCAGATTTGCTCCTTCACCTCGTTCCAATACAATTTCTTTGCCCCTCCTTCACTCCTTATTTACATTCACCCTTTTTTTTTTTTTTTTTTTTTTTCTTTTTTTACAATGCCCTAAGCCTCTTTTTTTTTTTTTTTTTTTTTTTTTACAATGCCCTAAGCCTCGTTTGTTTTATACTTTTAATATTTTAGTAAAATATTTTACAAAAATTGACAATAACTTCTACTCCCCTTATATAGTGGCTAGGTCACTGATCCACCTGGTTGGGTAGCTAGTGTTTGTTGACTCGTCACTAGAGACCACTCTAACAACCAATGTCGATGGTTTGGTGGCCAAATATGGCGACCAATAACCGAAGTCATTATTTTGACGGTGATTATTGGTGGTCTGGTGGTTAAATTTGCCATTCTAACGACTGATGTTGGCAGTTCGATCACTAGACCTCTAGTACCATTAATTTGGGTGGTTGAACCATTAGTTTTTGTGGTTTGCTTGAAAAGTTCAACATATCATTCTGAACATATAAAAATATTTTACTTCAAAATAAACAGATTATTAAATGCACTCCTTAATAAGATCCAAATACAAATAGTGTTTTCTTTTCCAATATGGTAAGAATTTTGGCTGTCACCACAAGATAATCAACCATATTATGCCAAGCATTAGAGACTTGTTTTGGCTTAGGTTAGGTGATTACAGAAACCTCAAATGAAAGCATATGGCCCATGGGCAAACAGTGCTCGGAAGGACAAGTTAGAACAACTACATAAATTTAGGTATTTGATGCCTTCTACGAATGCGAGACATATTGTACGGTTTCAAGATAGGAAAGGTTCGTCATACGTTGGAGGAATGATTGATTGACCTAAGTATAGGGGCACCTGAGTTTTTTATTTCATTTTTTTGGAGTTTTTAGTTTAAGGGTTTATTTTGTTAAAATTATTATTATTATTATTATTATTTTGTTAAAAATAGCGTAGATAAAAGTTAACTTGGGTTTTTGTTAATGTTAACGGACTAGTTCTCCAATAAATTACTTGTATTTACCCAAAATAAAATAAAATATAGCATGGTTAAATGGAAAAAACGTAAACTTTTATGGAGAGGTGGAGAAGGTCATTGGACATTTTAAAGTTGTTTGGTAATATTATTCTAATAATATTGTTTGTATTTTTTAAAAATATGTGTGGATAAAAAATATGTAAAAATACATATAATATTATTTAAAAACTAAAAATTATTGTTTAAGTTGCTGTAGAAACATCTCTTTAATTTTTTTAATAGAATTTGGAACACTTTTAAGGTCCGTTTGGTATATATGTTTAAAAACTAAAAATTATTATTTGAAAATATTTATAAAAATATGTATAAATAAAAAAATATATTAAAATACATAAAATATTGTTTAAAAACTAAAAATAATTATTTGAAAATACAGGACAAACACCCTCTCAACCTTTTAAGTTTTTTCACCGTCTTCATAATTCAATCATAATGAAACGTGTCTGCATCTGATTATGTCCTATTATTAACCAGACACAAGCAGTGTCCAAGCCAAATAAGTGGTCATTATTAGATATCCATTCTCCTACATTTTTCAAAGTTTCCGAGCACTGGCATCATTAATTGAGAGCCCTACCTGTGGCAGAGGATTCAGGTTTTTCTTTTCTTTTCTTTTTTCAGTACAAAATTAAATGAGTCACCATCCAACACAATATTTAGTGACAGTGAGTACTCCACATCTAGTAAGCAGAATATCCTCTAAAGTCTAACCATATGCTTTTTCTTCACTTAACTATTTTGCATGGACCAAGTTTTGTGTCTATGTGCAACGAATTCCTAGATGGAAGGAAAATGCTAAAGTCTGATCAATACTAAAAAATCATAGCATGATTTCAAAGTACAATAAGAGGCTACTACCTTTGTCTTATTTTGTTTGCTCTTTATTTCATTTTGTAATGTCTCAAAATATTGTTATATTTTTAAAAATAAAAATCATTAATTTACTAATGTTCATATTATACCTCTATTTTATTAATAATTTAATTTTTTGATAAATTTATTTAAGAGTAGTCTTAGAACTTATACAATTTTAAAAGAATTTTAAAAGGTAAAAAAAAAAAAAAAATGATGTTCCTTTAAAAAGCTTGACTTTTTAAATAAGACAAACAAAATAGAACGAAATGAATAATTATTTGGGAAAGATTTATAATTTAAATTTATAAACGGTTGAAACTCGTAAGAGGGGAGGGTGGCAATCTCTACACGACTAGAGCAACACAGAAAAATATAAGCACTAACGTGCCCACTAATAAGGATTAAGAAGACTCAAAAGACTTGGCCGCGAAACCACCCGCCGCATTGGTAGTGCTAGTTGGGGGAGGGGCACTTAAGCCCTCAAAATATTTTCTTCAAAGCTGCTTGGATTGGACTTGGGATAAGTTAGCTAACCATCAAATCATTTGCAAATGATTGTAAAAGCATTAGGAATATGTTACTGTGCATCTATGTGCATGACACTATAAGATAGGCACAAAGTCACCTAGCATAAGTTTAGCTTGTCATATTATGACTAAATTGAATAAAGAAGCCAAATTGAACAAATAAATGAAAAAAAAAAAGACAAAATAAATTTTTTAAACCATAATTTTCAAAGAATACTTTGTAGGCAAAAAGAGATCTAGATGTTTTGAGAGCGTGGAATGTCTCTTAAAGAGCAAGAAGGATTTTAGGTCAACCTCCACAAATAATTGCAGGTGTTTTAATTGTTAAAAAAGTACACAATTAGTACAATATGGACGTTGAAACCGATCATTAAATAGTGAAATTACACCTGAGAGAGAGAGATCTAGGACCCGTAAATTAATTCTAAGCTCCTCTCTTTTAAAAAAAATGTCTCTTGTTTGTTAAAAGTTTCCCTTAATTGTCATTATTGCTTACACATGCATCATCTGCTTACTTTATTTTTTTTACTCAACTGTGTAATAGGTCAGAATGGGTGTATTAAAGGACTAAAAGTTACTGTTTGGAATAATACAACATTTCTAATGTCACAAGTTAGAAGATATAACATCCTAATTTATGGGTGAGCTTAACACCAACCCTTGTCCTGCATGTATTAGCCCAAAAGGTCCTACCTTTAGGATAACCTGTCCCAAGTAATTTTGCATCATGATTGTTTGTGTTTGACCTTATCTGAACTTGTTTGTGATTTTTTGGACTCTATTTGTTTAAAATAAACCCAAGATCATTACTTAAATTACAAAATATATATATATAAAAGATACAAAAACATGGTAATAAAAAAAAACCCAATAAAATCTAAACAAATAAATAAATAAATGAAGAGTTTCAAAGGTCCAATACGAACTTGGTCAAGAGATGAAAAGGAAAGATTGTAGAAAGTTTTTACACTGTCGTCAAATTTTTGGGATCCACAAGAAGGAAGCCAACATTTTGAAATTTCAAGTGTAGTCTGGGGTCATACCAAGGATCCAACCAAGAAATTCACTATCACTTAGTAAACAGTAAACACCTTGGTCAAGCCACATTTTGAACTTAGTAGCAGAAATATCAATCCCATACCAAGGATCCAACCAAGAAATTCACTATCACTTAGTAAACACCTTGGTCAAGCCACATTTTGAACTTAGTAGCAGAAATATCAATCTTGATCAAACCATGTAGTAAACACCAGGAAATCCACTATCACTTTCAACAGAAAATGTCGATCCCTATTGTACCTACCTATTCAAGGAATTTACAACTTTCACATAATTAGCTAATGCAAAAATTCATGTCTACTTTAGTATAAGAACTTACTTTTTTCTATTTTAACATACTTGCTTTTTAAAATACACCTTATCAGATTGTTTATTTTACAATACATTTCATTGAAATATTAATTTTTCTTGATTTTTTTAATTGGTTTTTTTTTTTTTTTTTTTTTTACACACAACAATCATCACTTACTCTCTTTCTTCATTGCTGGGATATGTAAAGAAAGATTAAAAATCTAAATGCAAATTGAATAGTGTTAGTGTAAATTTACACGGTTACAATATCAACTATGTATTTTTACACAATTTTGCATTACCTGATGTGGATGAATTTTGGGCTAGGTTGGTTAAGATGTGGTCATTTTTTCTTCCTATTATACAAGCACTAATGCGAGTGCTCTTAGGGCTTGCTCCATGCCATAATGGGTCTAAGGACTCCATACTCAATGCAAAATGAATAGTGTCAGTGTAAATTTATATAGTTACTATAGCCACTATGTATTTTTATACAATTTTGCATGACTTGATTTGAGTGAATTTTGAACTAAGTTGGCTAAAATGTTGTCATTTTTTTTTTCTATTATACAAGCACGGATGCGAGTGCTCTTGGGGCTTGCTCTATGCCATAATGGGTTTAGGAGCTCAACACTCAATCAATTGATAGAGCACCGAAATGTACAAGGTTGGAAACAAAAGACCTAAAAGCGGAGAAAATTTGTCTAATTAGAGATAAAGAAAAAAAAATCTACATACACAAAAAATTTGAAAAAACTTACTGTCAATGTGACAAATTGTTAGTAATAAATAAAAAAGTGATATAAGTAGAGAGATCAAATAAGAACCATTAGAAGCTTGCCAACTTAACTGTTGTGAAAAATGTAAATCCTTTTACGTATATCACTTTGCTCATCTAATTAAAGCAGTAGCAACAACCACATCTATATATTTCATGCCATCCTTAGGGTTTCTAAAAGTTAATGTAACAAGATTGGTTCATTAATCAAAACTTTTGGTGGGGCAAATCAAATGATAGAAGGGCTCTTCACCTTAGAAAGTTAGTTTAACTCAAATCCAATTTGGACTTAGTTGTGTTTTTTAATTATTCCCGATTAGGAAGGAAATTTATTCTCTATTAAAGAAGTAATTTCTTATCCATCAAGGAAAGCATTCCTAGTCTAAAAATGAATATTTATTAAAGTTTTATATATAAACAATGTTGTAAAGAGTTTGGTAGCTTTAGTCTAAGGGTTCTCCCATACAGGGAGAGGAGAAGACTCTAAGGCTGCATTTGTTTTGGGTGTAAATGATTTTCGAAAAATATTTTACACCTAGCAGTGTGTTTGGGTGTACATGTAAAATAAGCCATTTGACCCGAAAAATCATTTACACTTCTGTTTTACCTTCAAATGATTTCTGGACTCACAGACACCCAAAGAAAGAGAGAGAAAGAGCAAGAAGAGAGAGTAGAAAGAGTAAGCTAGAGAGAGAGAGAGAGAGAGAGAGCACTAGAGGAATCGGACCACCGTGCAAGCTCCGTCCACCATCTATCATCCATTATGCAAGTTGCGTCTACCCTCACTCTTCTCTTCCTACCTCGTTCTCTCTCTTTTCCTCTGACCAACCATGGCCGAATCTTTAACTGTATGTCACCAATCTACAACCCACCACCCACCACCCACCACCCACTCACCACCCACCCCCACCGTCGTTGCAACCTCTAGATTGAACCATCAATCTTGTTGCCCAAATCCCCAAGCTCAATACCGATCTTGACAATTGACTGCAGGCCGTGCTCCACCAGGCTCTCCAATGCACTGGCCGATCTGGCTGCCACCGATCACCAGCCCACTCCACTCTACCCCCAAACCCACCTGATCTGGCTGCCGCTGTCCTCCATCCACTTCGATCCTCTCTTTTCCGATCTATCTCTCTTTCCCTCAATCTCTCGCTTTTTCTTCCTCCCCTCACCAAGATTGTGAATAAAAAATGTTTTTATTTTGATTTTTGGTTGTGTTAAGTATATATTTTGAAATTTTTTGTTATAAAATTTGTTTGGAAGCTAAGAAAATGGCTGAGAAAATGTGAAAATTTTGTAGGAAAATAGCATTTTTAGAATGTTACCAAACACTAAAAAAATTTTTCAGACTATTTTCCATTGCAGAACCAAACACTCAGATTTCATTTTTCTTACAGGAATTCACTTTCCCCTACATTCATTTTACACTCGAAATTCAATTTACATCGAACCAAATGTAGCCTAAGAAGAATGTGAATGTATTTCTTCAAATATATGGGGAGGAAAGATACTCGTGTTTATGCGTTGACATATTGCTATTATTTATGTGAGAGAGTTATTGGGTGTATTAGGGTTTTGGGGATTGAGTTTGTGTGTGTAAGGTTTGTGAAATCTGATTGATAGTGGCTATAATCCTTATTGTTGAAAGTGGATTTTAGTTGAATTGCCTGTGAATAATGTGAATAGTTGAATTGCCTTATTCATGTGATTGTGCGTATGCTAACTCTAAATTCTAACAAAGAATAATAAGGTTAAATTCATCATAGCTATTCAAAAATTTAGAGATATATTCTTAATTTAGAGAGATAAATGTGTCCCCAAACAAAGCTAGAAACTTATCACTATTTACATTAGTCTTCTGTGATATGATATGGATGCTTATAAACTAGCAATCGAGGGAGCACTCTAGCTAAGATAGAGCCCATGCAGGTAGCTCGCAATATCAATTCAACTTATCAAGCAGATCTCCAAGATTGAGAAATAGCCCCACTTTGTTAAGATTAATTTTGATGCAACACTTAAAGATAACCGGTGGAAATGGCAATAATGAGAAATTACAAGGTGGAAGTGCTAATAATGAACCGCCAGTAGTAGAAGGTAATGCAACTTTCTTTTTTTAATGTTGTCATTGAGGTGGCATTTGGTTTGCTTGATACTACATCATATCATATATTATATAATAAAAGTTGGGTTTAAAACTCGTAGTTGCACCAAGTGGCTGTACCAAATTGCAGTAATTTTTTTAGATAGAAACAACACGACCTAATTATTCTTATCAACTTTTGCTTTATTGTTTTATTAATTTTTTTAGATAAATACAAAAGCTTAATTGGGGATATCAAATTTTTTTTCCCTCTTTTCATGTGTGTGTATATATATAGTTCAATTTTTTATGGGATAGCTTTGTAACTATCCTAAACTACATTTTAAAAAAAATCCTAAAAAAACTACAATAAAAAATTAAATTAAACGCACAATTTGAGAGGGAATGCATAAATTTGGGTTTAAGTTAAACTTTTTAAATAGAAACAACACAACTTAATTATTCTTATTAACTTTTTCTTTATTGTTTTATTAATTTTTTTTAGATAAATACAAAAGCTTAATTGTGGATATCATATTTTTTTTCCCCTCTTTTCACGTATATATAGCTTTGTATCTATCCTAAACAACATTAAAAAAAAAAAGATCCCCTAAAAAAATTAATTTAAACGTACAATAAGAGGGAGAAAGTATAAGTTTGGGTTTAAGTTAAACTGTATCAACTAAAAAATTTCAGTAGTTTTTTTAAATAGAAACAACACAACCTAATTATTCTTATCAACTTTTTCTCTGTTGTTTTACTAATTTTTTAGATAAATACAAAAGCTTAATTGTGGATACTAAATTTTTTTCCCTCTTTTCACGTGTGCGTGTGTAGAGTTCAGTTTTTTATGGGGTAGCTTTGTAACTATCCTAAACTATATTAAAAAAAAAAAAAAACCCTAAAAAAACTACATTAAAAATAATAAAAAATTATGGGTCACAATTTTATTTTTTATTTTTTTATAAAATATATGTGTGACAATTAATAATAGGTGGTTATATTTTCTTAATCTTAATTGTCATGGGAATAAAAAAAAATTATAGAAATGATATCATCAAATTTTTATTTTAAAAAAAGGGAAAAAATTATAACAATAATTAAGTTTTTGTGTCTATCCTAACAATTGCTAAAGTATCAACTTGTTCTTCTTTTTTCTTTGGATAAAGTAACCCTCTATGTTTTGTGAGTGTTTTTTTTTTTTGTGGATAAACATGCATCCTAATTTTTAACTTTTAAAAAGTTAATTGTGACAATTTTTTTCCTAATAATTCTCATTCTTTTTTTTTTTTGGGATAAACATGCATCCTAATTTTTAACTTTTAAAAAGTTAATTGTGACAATTTTTTTCCTAATAATTCTCATTCTTTTTTTGGATAAACATGCATCCTAATTTTTAACTTTTTAAAAGTTAATTGTGACAATTTTTTCCTAATAATTCTCATTCTCTTATAATTCCTAGATTTATTTAACTCTCTCTCTCTCTCTCTCTCTCTCTCTCTCTCTCTCTCTCTCTCTCTCTCTATATATATATATATATATGGTTTTTTAGTGTATTCTTATATATTCCTATGCACAACTTATATATTCTTCTTTTTATGGCTTATTCTTTCTGTTTCAATAAATTTTTGGATAGAAACATTACTTATTGTTCTAAATATCAATTTTCTCTCTCTCCCATTATCAATAATTATCATTCTCTTATAATTTCTATGTTGATTATAAATCTAACAGGCTTATTGTTTTGTTTTGTTTTGTTTTTTTTCTTATTATTTAGGTAATTCAATGTTTGTGAAATTCACAGTAGTATATTTTATTAAACTTACCATCCACACTATTATAGGTATGTATTTCTCTTCTTTGTTTTTGTGTTTTTTTAATAATTTTTTTTTAAGGTTTCAACATTTTTTATTTATGGGTTGCATTTGTTTTATGTTTATATGTGCATTATTAGATTAAACTAATTTTCTTGAATAATAAAATTTTTATGTCATTATTTCTCAGTTCTATTTTTGTTGTTAGTAATATTATATGTGTGTGGAGAGGTTTCTAACATTATGATCATGTAACTTTTTAAAAAAATCATTGTGATTAAATTTTTTTTTTTTTGGTGTTTACAAATATCAATATTCATACCCATATTAAATTTAGGAATTTTTTTTTTTTTTTATAAATATTTTGAGTGATTGCTTGAGGCCTTTAAGAACAATACTTTATATACAATTTTTATGATCTAAACTTAAGTAATTATCAATTTATTATTTCTCAATAAGATTATTCTAAAATTTTATAGCCAAAAACGTGCAATGCACGGGAATAATACTAGTTATATTGTAATGTTACATTATTATAATTACAATAATGTGCGTTAAATTAAGGTCACATTACGGCGAACCAAACACCCTGACCATTTTCTAATCAAAGGTAATGGTCCATCATTTTGAAATGTCATTCTTTATATGGAACATGCCACATTTTTTATATGTGGAATTGTGGAAGAACATCTAATTTATATATGGACTGACATTTTAAAAATGCTAATCATTATTCGTTACTAGATAAAGTAAGGTTGAGAAAAATAATGATATAAATTCATATTTTGAGAAGAAAAAAAAAATGAAGGCAAAATCAAGAGAAGCTATTATAAAAAATAAAAAGGAAGTTAATACATGTTACAGTTATGTAGTCTAAACTATGTAGCAGAGTACACATCCACATTGTTTAAACCACACACACTCATCAACATTTAATTAAGTAATACATGATATATGGCAAAAATATTGTTTTCGCTCCTAAAGTTTGCATGAATTTCACTTTTCTTAGCTAAACA
Source organism: Quercus suber (assembly GCF_002906115.3). Classification (NCBI taxonomy): domain Eukaryota; kingdom Viridiplantae; phylum Streptophyta; class Magnoliopsida; order Fagales; family Fagaceae; genus Quercus; species Quercus suber. Next base: position 737,325 of record NW_027069625.1, on the reverse strand, counting down.
TTAATTTTTTGTTTTTAATTTTTTTTTAAATATTAAACTATTTGTTGTGTCCCTAGAACACATGGCAACCTTTTCCTAAGAGACAATATTCCCCTTCCCTTTAAAAAAATTCTTGTCCCCAAGATTCAGGCCTTGCTAAGTGTCGGTGGATCTCTTCATGTTTTCTCTTAAATATCCATTATGATTTAAACAACATAATTATAAAATATATAATCAGTTTAATATCAATATTTATAAATCATGGTGCATATATGTACAAAGTTTCTTACTTTTTGGGTTTTGAGGCACTTTAATGTTAGTAGAATGAGGTTTTAATCTCCAAAATGTTTATACATATGTCTATACATGGACATTTAATCAATTTCATTTGGAAAAGTTAAGATTTAACTTGGGAATAGTAGGGCTCTTTGAAGGGGAGTAATTTCTCCAATAAGGGTTAACGATTTAACTTGGGAATATAACTAGGAAAATATCAGTTATAAAATACGTAGATAAACTTTCCTTAATAAATTAAAAAACACATAGATAAACAAAACGTCCAGAATCAACATTTAAAAAAAAAAAAGAAAAAAGAAAAAGAAAAAAAGAGGTGAAGTTATTACATTGTCAAGGTTTTGTTTAAAAATATTATTAATAGTTGGTACATTTTCCCCATATTTTTTCTGCAAACCGTCAAATCGTTTGTAGTAGAGTTAATATTAGCGGGTTCTCTATCACAGTAAGGAAACTTAATCCTGTTACCATTCCAGCTCTCAACACCCTAAATTCTGAAATTTATTCTTCAACGTTAAGATGATGGGTATGACCAAAGTGACTAATGGATATATTAAAAAAAAAAATTATGAATAGAAAAAATAATATAGTAGAGGCTTAGGGTGAACCAATAGACCCCAGAAAGAGAGATATCAAAGGCTATCATCATGGTTGATAGGGATTATTTGTGATTGAATTTTTAGCCTCAATTCTCAAACTTTTTGATTTACTAATGTTTATTTATTTATATATTTTTCTTGATGAATAATTCTTTATTATGGTGTTGCATTGCACTTCCAGAGTAATAAAACATGAATAGAATAGATTCAAAATAAATAATCACAAAATAAACATTAGTGATTTGAACATATGAACAAACATAAGTTTATACATTATTTCTTCTACATTAAAATATTGCTTGTGGCTAATTATTGATATATATATATATATATTCTAGGGTTAATTACAAATTACCTATTTATGTTTAGGTCCGTTATCACTTTACCACCTATGGTTTAAAAAATATCACTTTACCAACCTATGGGTTAGCTTAGTTAGAAATTTGTTACCCACCTCGTCACTTCACTATTAAAACAGAAAAAACATAATAAAATTATAGAAATCAGGATAAAAAAGTTAAGGTTTTGTATTATGAACAACTCTATTCAACATATCATCACACTTAAATTTTAGACAACAAAACACAACCCATTTCCATAGACAACAAGTTAGGGCATTGCCACTAGATATTTGGGTGCTTTTGGTTCATGGGTTTGCCTTATTTGGGTGGTTGCTTGACGCTAAAATTGTGGCTGATGATGGGTTTGTGATGGTGATGGGTGTTGGCTAGTCGAAGACTTTCAACCATGGTGGTGTTTAATGAAGTTTCGTCGAGATTTTGGGTGGATTTCATAGAAGAAAAAAGGGAGGGGGGAGCCCATGCCGTTTACAAATTATCACTTTTTTTTTTTCCTTTTTTCTACCACTTTTCATTGTTTTTTATTGGTGAGAATCTAATTGATATGTGTTTAGAATCAAGTCCTCCAAGAATATCTTTCCTTTTTTTTTTTTTTTTTTATCTTGGCCAAGCAGGCCGTATCAATTGATCTTAAACCGACTCATTGCTTTTAGGCTCAAATTTTAATTTTGAGCTCAGCATGTGCAAGTTGCAACACCTTTGAGCACGAATTTTGAGCTAAATGCAAAATTAGCAATTTTAAGATAGAGTATTTATGACGGTACCTTAAGTATCACTCTTACTTAATTTGTATACTAAAGTGAAGTGATCAATATTGTAATTAAGCGAATTCAAAGCTCAAATTATCAATCCCATTGGCTCATTGAAAGTATAATTAGAGATGTTAGAGAAATCTTGTTATCCTTCTTCTTTTGCAGTGAAGTCCATATTCATAGAGAGGGAAATGTACCTGTTCATTTATTAGTAAAATGGTATTTATCTTTCAAAAGGTATAAATTATTCCAACCCCTTCATCACCTTGTGTTGTGTTGTTGGTTTATGTAAAGTTGTGATTTACAACTATGTTTTGTGTTGGCTTTATTCCATAACAATAAGTGTTGTAATTACATTAATTTATTTTCTTGTATTTTATGGGATTTTATTGTATTGGATTTAATATTAAGTTGGTGAAGAATCAACTATGCAATGAAGATCAGTGCAATTTCGCGACTAGCTTGTAAGTAAAGGTTCTCGCAAAAAGGTCACGTGAAAAGCACATGCTAGAAGCTGAAAAGTCAAGTGTCAGGCTGCATTTCACGAGTACTTCGTAAGACAGGTCAGCTCGCGAGGTACTCGCGAAACTCTCTGCTTGAAGGATTTTAAGTGTGATTTTCTTACCCTTCACCCATACTATATATACCCTTATTACCCACAAAAGTAAAAGAGGCTATTCAAAGAAAATTCTAGATAGGTTTTTACAACACAACACACCTACCTTTTAGAGAGAAAGCTACTCATCCTTTAGTGAGAAATCATTGTAGCCTCTTCTCCTTCCGTCTCCCATTGTCATATCTTGAGAAGAGATTTTGTACCTAAACACAACCCACACCTATTCAGAGTGTAGGGAGTATGTTGGAGCTTGGGAAGCTTTGGAGATTTGCTAAAAGAAGCCAGTGAGGCTTGACGGATGCAATTAAGCGGTATTGCGGAATTCGGAAAGTTAGAGAAGACATGACTCCGAGAAGTCCGTTGGTAGCAGGAGTTTGGAGGGTTCAAGTACATTAGGTAAGGCTTGGAGGGTCTTTTGTTATTCGTGTACTTCAACTTTATTCTCTAGTGGATCCATTTCAATTTGGAGGGTCACGGAGAGGTTTTTCGCCGAGTTCTTCAATTTTCTCTTTGATAACACGTCTTGGTGTTATCTTGTGTTTGCATCTCTCTTCCTTTACTCTCTAAGCTTTATATTTATTGTTGCTTGCTTTCTTATGGCTTAGAGAGTAGATCCGGTGATTGCACTTCATTTACTCTTGTCCCGCACTTAGATAAGTAAGAGTAAAAGCAATTAAACCGTAATTTTAATATTGGAGGTTTAAACAAGCTCGTGTGTTTCACACAAATCTGAGCTTTCAATTTATTTATTTATATTTTTTGGGGGGAGAATCCCCTATTTGCGTTATTGGGAAGATGGGGGAAGGTTTCTCCTTCACTTTTTGATAATAAGCCACCCTTCACTTTTTGATAATAAGCCACTTACTCTTGAAAAAAAAAAAATTCACATGGATGTATCATGTAATTCACTTATATAAATGGACAATCATGTCATTTTAATTAATTGACTAAGGAGTGAGCTAAATGCTAAATAAAGAATATCAATCCTTTGTATCACTTTTTTATATTCCACTAATCAACACGTGATATATCACAATTGGTGGAATATAAAGTGAAATATAAAAAGTGAGATAGAAGATTATAACCCATAAGGTGGCTTGGACATGCGCACAACCACATGCTTATTACATATTGTGATACCAATGACAAAGTGATAATAATCCTAAACATTTACAAATCATTCATGCCACACAAGTCATTTTAGTTCAAGTGGTACCTCCTAGTGTCTTTTATAGGAGACATTTATGGTTCAATCTCTCACTATAGGGCTCTTAATATGGCAAAAAAAAAAAAAATTGTATCTCACTACTTAGTGTGTGTGTGTGTGTGCACGTGCGTGCGTGCGCATTGATTCTCTTTTTTGTTTTTTCTTTGTTTGTTATGATAAATTAGATTGTATGCACTAGTAGGTCGACCTTGTGGTCATAAGCCACCAAGCATGGAATATACTGATTGCGATATAACCCATTGCCCTATTATATACAACAGCAATGAGAAAAATTTTAGTATCAAAATTTTGTGGTCAGCTATGGATCCTCAACAGATTAGTTAAGGTTGGTTATATATATTCTTTTCCTCCATTCTTTTTTTTTTTGAAGTCATACATTCTGTTAATTCTTTAATTGACATATCCTTAATTTTTTTTATTACTTCCATTGTATCCATCAAAAAAAATTCTCACTATTTCTTAGCAGTGCATTAGTCGCTCTCCTTTGATTTTTAAATTAATTCAATGCATGCCATTCTTCAAGCTTTCCAACAAGTGAAACTTGAACAATGGTACAAAGAAGCAAACAGAGCAGCTCACGTTCTTGCGAAAATTGGATGTAGCCAAATTGAGCCTTTTATTTCTTATACCAGCCTTCTTTTGTTGTCATGGAGGCTTTAAATTTGGATTGCAATTCTATACTTATTCCCTGACCTATTCGAGCTTTCTCTAATATTCAATAGACTTCATAATTACTCAAAAAAAAAAATTTTTTTTTTTAGAAAGTTTCAATCTATGGCGTCCACTCCTGATGATAGCTTTTTATCATCAGACTAAGACATAAAAAAAAAAAAAAAAAAAAAAAAAAAAAAAAAAAAACTTAGTTTACATTGTATTAGCAATGTAAACTTACATTGTAGACAAATAAAACTTGTCACATTGCAAATGTGTACAACAATTGCCGTATTTTATGTGTCTAAAATATAAGTTTACATTGATAGTATAATGTAAACCTATAAAAGTTATTAAACAATAAAATAAAGAAAAAAGTGAATTTTTACTTGAAAATTTAAGAAGATAGATGTGTAATACTTTATTGTGATATATTGCACATCATCCATTGATCATTAGAAATCCCTAGGGATGCTGATCAAATGAGTCAAAAAGAAGAAAGAAAAAAAAGTTCATAACAAACTTACTTCTGTTTAAACATTCAATGAAAAGCTAGTAGTGGAGTTATTATTCGTGATTGATTCTCCCGGTGCATGAATGAAGGGGTATTCTAGATCAATTGATTAAGGGCAACAACTGTCCTTGCTACAGTGGGGTCTTGGCGATGGTTTTCCAACTTGCAATTTCCTTTGGGTCTCAGTCATATTGAGATTGAACTAGATGCTGAACTGGTGGTTACTGTAATTCATAGAAAGTTCAGTTATGGGTATTTTCTTTGCATCGGTCCATTGGACATGTCTGCATCCCAACGTGTCCATATGTACCCTACAAAACCTTAATCCATTAATGAATGCAGGTGGCTGATGACCCAAATATCTTGATGCGAGCTTCGGCATTTCTTATAATTGGACAGCTGTTGTAATTAGATTAGGATGCAAGCAATTAGTTGATTTTGTGCCACTTTTTATTATATTATTATAAAAGACTTATAATATGATATGATAATGAAACAAGTAATGCTACTTCAATAACATAATATAATATATAAATATTTGAATTTTTTTTTCAATTGATGCATAAGTTTTCATAAAATTTGTATCAAACTGAAATTTGAGCGTTTCCATTTCACTTGAAATAGAGAGACTCAGTACGTCATACAACACAAAACCCTGATATTATTTTAGACTATGATGCTTATCAAACTATTACTGAAGGTTATGTCCCCTTAAGGAGAGATGATTGTGTCCTTAAATGGGAAAAAAAAAAAATCAAAGACAATTATTTACCATTTCTAGAACAAGAAAGAAAGGTACTAAAAGATAAATTTTTAGATAACAAAAAATCAAGCAATGTCACTTTAGTAAATTGAAATTGTATGGTCCCATTGTAACTTGTAAAGGTTGTAATCTTCCATCGATTTAATTGAGGTGGACAGTATAATCTCAAAATCTACACTAGGGTCATCCCAAACAGTACATAGATGGAATGAGTGGACCTAATGAAAGATAGATGGAATACTACATTCCCTATCAATCTAATAAAATATCTCATATTCTCCTCTATACATCTTTAAGTTATAGTCCCAAAAAAAAAAAAAAAAAAAAAACCCTTTTTTTTGCAGTTCTCCTTTGTTCCTCAAAGTTGGTTCTTTCATTATCTTTATCAAATTTATGGCCGAATCATATCAGGAATAGGAAAGGTTAAAGTCAAAAGACTATGTAAGAGGCAGTGCCAAACATGGCAGTACCCTTTTCCATTCTTTGCTATGGAACCTCCCCAGTCCACATCCTTACATCTTTTTCATGTGAATCATTGAAACCATATCCCTTTATATGTCCTAGATTTCAAATTTGAATCACACCATGATCGTAGGTGCCTGCCTACTCCACTTCCTTTCCTTTTCCTTTTCCCTTTTGCAATTAAGTTTTTTCTTTCAAACTTCTAATCCCATTAATTAATTGCACACATAAATTTTCCTGTAATAATATCTATTTCTTGAAAGATTATCAGATAATTCCAAAATATGGTGCTATCGTACTCCATCTTTTTCATATTAATGAAGGTTACACAAATAAATTTAATTGTTTTCCGGAAAGACTAAATAATATTTACCACCATTAACAAAACTAGACATGAATGAACTTTAATTATGGGTTTCAATCAGCTTAATTAGTAAAGTCTTTGATAGTTGAATAAGAAATCTGAGGTTCAATTCTCACTTATACAAAAAACCGATTGTTATCTTAGTATGATGATAAAGAACACAACTATCAAAAGCAGACACAATATGTTAAAACTTAAAAAAAAAAAAAAAAAAATAATGAACTCCAATTAATTGGACTTAAATATGAAGTGCGATCCGTTAGGACTTCATTCATGGACAGAACCACCATTGCCCCCCAATTTTTTTTATAAAAAATATTATCATATATATTGTACTAATTTTAGCAATTTTATTTTATAAAATTACATTTTGTTTCCCTTTAACAATATCATTGATTCTTTTAAGAGTAATACTATCCTCACTAACTTTTTTTATAACATTTTTATAAGCTGTTTTGGTAGCAAATTCTTATTGGTTCATATGTGGGTCCACCACTCACATAATTTTTTTACTTACCAATAATCACTTATCACATCAGTAATTTATATATATATATATATATAAACTTATAGCTTTAATATTTTCCTCATTTTAGTGACCATAACAAAATTTATAGATTTGAAATCTAAAAAAAAATATACAAGCCCAAAAAATAAAGAAAGCTCATCAACAATAATTACCAGTAAAACTAAAAAAAAATTAAGCTTAATTAACTAATTTTATCTAAAATAAATAACTCTGCCTTTTAAAAAATACTAAACAAAAATAATTTTGTTTTTACCCAAATAGAAAAAAAAATCTCAGCAACTAAGTAACAGGGTTAAAGGTTGAAACTGTCACACATAACTAATAATAAAACTGCCCTCCTAACTCAAAGTTAGGGCTCCATCCCTAACTTCATTTTTATTTTTAGAAATGTCAATTTTTTGTGGCACAATGTAGCCTGTTAGACAGCCCTTTGATCTAGAATGACCCATGTTCGTCCCCTCTTTTTCTTCTTGGATTTTTTTCCTCGAAGTTTCTTCTTAAAATATTATTCATTAAAAAAGAAAAAGAAAAAAGAAGTGCGGTCAAAATTGAAGCTGGGTCATGTTATGTATTAATTGGCAAAATCTACTCATCAAAAAAGAAAAAAAAGAAAAAAAAAAGGCAGAATCTAAAAAAAGACTTATAAGTTGGACTCTCCGAGTTGGCCCATCTTTACATTCTTTGAGTACAAACTTGCAAGTTGCAACCACAGCCATCACCATTACTTGGAAAAAAGAAAACCACAGCCATCACCATACCCTTTGTGCAAACAGTGCCACCTAATCATTTCATGCAAGTTAATTCAAACTAATTACCATTACTTTCCCATTCTAGATATCAATAATAAAACAACCTTCCTAAAAAATTTTCACACTCCCACAGTTTACTTCATTTGAGCCCATCACAGATTCACAGTACAAAAGTGGAGAGAGAGAATACAATTTTTGGGAATATAAAAAGCAAAAAAAAAAAAAAATGTAGTTCTAGTTAATGAGAATAGTTCAGTTGGTAAAGTTTGGACACTTCATCTAACTCATTTAGATTTGAGTTTTGTCGCTAGAAATCCTTCGATGGTGAGCATCTATATAATGATTGACCTGCTGATCTTAACTTGTGCGCCCTGCAAGGATTGATGTAACTTAGTTAACCCTCATTTTTCTTTAACCAAAAAAAAAAAAAAAAAAAGAAATAAATGCAGCTCTCTATGATAAATAAAAAAGTTATAAAACTAAAGAAAAGAGAAGAAAATAAAAGCAAAGCATAGCATAAAATAAAAACTTGGGGTTGGAATGGAGGGGTCACTTTAGTAAAATGGTAGAGAACCGAGGCTTTTTTGTAAAACTTTTTCCTAAATGGCCTGAAAACTCTGAAACGAGAACGAAAAGTCATAAACAAAAGAAAAGCAAAAAATGCAAAACCTTCCTGTGTCTATATATAAAAAAATCTGACACACACTCTCTCTCTCTCTGTCTTTCTCAATGAGTCTTTGCTTTGCTTTTTCCCTGGTATAAAAAAGACAGCTAGAAATAATGGCGGTTGTGTTTTGATTGATTGTAGCAGAGAGAGAAAAAAAAACCAGAGAGAGAGAGAGAGAAACTGGTAAAGCAATAGTGAATAGTGATAGCAGAGGTACCAAACAACGTAGTAGTACTAGTAGTAGTAATAGAGAGAGAGAGAGGACTACTTAGTACAGCCACTCCCACTACCATCACCACAAAACCCATTACACTCTTTTAGCTTCAATCAAGCCCTCCATTTCCATTAGTAGAAAGTAAGAACAAACACAACCAAACCCCAAATCCAGTCCATGCAAATATAAAAAGATATGGTCTTTTTGAAGAAAGCCTACCCATGTTTCTGAACAGTGATCGGTAATTTATTATCTGGGAGAAAAAAAAAATTTGCTTTTGTTGGCTGTTTGTGTTTAGCTCTCTTCTGGGTTGGTTTTGAATTGGGATCTGTGCTTTGTAGTGAAGCCAGCTTTGGTGCATTGAAGCTGAGATCTGGTCTCTTGGTGGCATATTTAAGTGTTTTTGGTTTCTGGGTTTTCTTGGTTTTGTGAGTTTGGGGCTAAAAAATTCAGGTCTTGGAACTAGCCTAACTGTGGAGCTGCAAGCAAAGCAAAAAAAGCCAAAAGCTGTCTTCTTCTTTTTTGTGAGTTGGGATTTGGAGCTGTAATGTTGAGGTTTATAATTTGGTGAAATTTTTTTTTTTTGTTTTGTACCATGAAGTTGTGGGTTCAAAGTTTGAATCTTTGGGGGTTGTGGGTGAGGATTGTAAGGTGCGGATGAGGCTCAAATCGACTGTGCTTTGTAGTGGAACCGGTTTCGGTTGAAGATTCCGAAGTGGGTTTTTGGGTTTGGGTTTTTGGTGTCTTTGCATGAAGTTTCTTAGTCTATAAGTTTGGTCTCTTTGAAAGATTTTGGTTGTTATAAGTAGAGGGAGAGAGGGAAAGGTAAAAGGACATGGTATTGTGCAGTGAAAGAGAAGGATGTAAAGAAAGTGATTATTCAGTGATTTTGGTGTTTTTTAGGGGTACTTTGGTGCTTAGTAGTTCTGATTAAGAGTGGGTTTTTGGATATAATTAGTTTTGAGCTAAAGTAGTACTACTAGATTTGAACTACTTTTGGAATATCTGCAGGAATGAGGCTCTCTTCAGCAGGTTTTAGTCCTCAATCCCAGGAAGGTATGGCAATTAATTTCTTGCAGATTTGGTAATTTCTTTTATTCTGAGTCTCTCTCTCATCAATTTTTTGGGGGAACATGTCAATGGCTACTCACTGTGATTTCTGAGAAATATCACGATAGGGATGGAAAATAAAAATGCTGAAAATCCAAGAGAGCTATAATTTAATATTTGTGTTTTTTTCCTCCTTTTGTTTTTGCTTCTTGGACACTACCTGAAACTTTTAATGTTTACTGCTATAGCTTCTTCTCTCTCCTCCATATTCTGAGCAACCAGGTCCAAAATATTAATTTGGCTGCATCTTGCTGAATTTCTGTCTGTTTCTTGTCCTTTGGGGTTTGGTTTTTTTTATGTTGTAGTAGCCATCACTTAGTATCTTAATTGGGTTCCTGAATTTGATATTTACCATGATGGGATGGCCATGAAGCCATACTGATGGAATTCTCAAGTAATATCCAAATTTTATATATAGTTTACATGTATTCTTCATGGAACTCTGTGTCACAGAAACTAATTTTGCAGGTGAGCAGAGAGTTCTAAACTCTGAACTTTGGCATGCCTGTGCGGGTCCTCTGGTTTCACTACCGGCTGTTGGAAGCCGTGTTGTTTACTTCCCCCAGGGTCATAGTGAACAGGTTAGTATATTTGAGTTGAGATGTAAATGATTGTAATATTGGATTTTGGAGCTGATACTGTGAAATGGGCACCCAATTTGTCAACTTCTGCCTGCTACTTAAAGATTGAATCATGAATATTGTTCTACTTTTTCTAGACAAGTAAAAATACTGCTGTTTTCTGCATAAATTTTCCTTTTGCTTTTTGTTTCTTTTTTTGGTATTAACTTTTCCCCTCTCCTTTGAATTAACATATATAATGACTGATGATGACCTAGACAGTACTGCAAGTGCATTGGAACTATATATATCTTTAGATCGAGAAGTTTTTGTTTCTTCTCCTTCCCCTTTCTTGCGTTCCTTGTTTGGAGTTGCTAATTTTGATAATGAAAATATAAGCATGCACTTGGCATGTTTGATTACTCTTTGTGCTTAGATGTATCTTTCCCTTTGTGTGCACGTATGTGCGTGCGCGGGTATCTATCAATTATTATGCAAGTTCCATTAGCTTCAGCTTGTCAGATTTCTCTTTTTCTGGAGATAAAATCAATGTCAACCTGTCTAGTATTCTTTTTCTATTAGTAAATATTAATTTGTAACTTATAACCATGTAGATTGATTGGTGCCTGTCCATAGTTCAGAATTTTTGAATGTTAATAGTTGAAGATTAACATGCTTTGATTTTTTTTTTTTTTTTTTTGTTAAAGCCAGATTCATCATTAGGAGTTGAATGGTTCATATACATTGAAATGAGATATAATAATTATATACCAACCTTGATATCTAAAGCATATCTTAATGGTTCAACTTAGGTTGCTGCGTCAACCAACAGGGAAGTTGATGCCCATATTCCTAACTACCCAAGTTTACCTCCGCAACTTATCTGTCAACTTCACAACGTGACCATGCATGTAAGGGTTTTCTAGCTTTGTTTGTTCTGGTTTCTGAATTATTTTAGGCCAGTGTGTGATGGATCCAAATTTGTTAACTTCAGGCAGATGTTGAGACAGATGAAGTATATGCTCAGATGACCTTGCAACCTCTGAATCCGGTACACTACTGTGTATTTATTCGCATTTTGGTTTGTTGACCTTATTGATTGGTTCACATTTTGATAATGACCTTAATCTGCAGCAAGAGCAGAAGGATGCCTACCTCCCAGCAGAGCTGGGCACCCCCAGCAAACAGCCAACAAATTATTTTTGTAAAACTTTGACAGCCAGTGACACAAGCACTCATGGAGGTTTCTCTGTTCCTCGCCGAGCAGCCGAAAAAGTGTTTCCTCCACTGGTAAATCTTTTTTAACTGAAGATACAGTCATCAATTTTTGATTCTCCTGTGGTTCACAATCTCGTGTTGTTTCTAACATCAGACTTCCAACCTGCAGGACTTCTCCCAGCAGCCTCCTGCTCAAGAGTTAATTGCAAGGGATCTGCATGATAATGAATGGAAATTTAGACATATATTTCGTGGTGAGTGTTTTAAGTCAACCATTATGAAAAATGCTGCTTTTTGTCGCCTTTTATTTTTTAAATTTCTTTTCAAAATCTTAGAGAAGAAATGTGGTAGATGGTGAGATGTGAGTTTGAATCCTTTTAATTAGTGTAAGCCAACTGTCTACAGTTTGTTGGTACATTTCTAGCTAATTGCCGTCTCTGTAAGGGTTTTTATCATGTATAATTGAAGGTAGTGTTGTACTCTCCCCAGAGTTCAGAGTTTGGGTTGCATTACAAAATACACTAAATGCTCTCTTAAAGGTTGTTACCTTTTTGTTTTCATGCAGGCCAGCCCAAAAGGCACCTTCTTACAACTGGCTGGAGTGTATTTGTAAGTGCTAAAAGACTCGTTGCTGGCGATTCAGTGCTTTTTATCTGGTAGGCAGTTTGCTAATCCCCTGATATTGACATTTTCACCTATTTTGTACTTGAATCAGGACATAGAATAATTTTTCTTTCTCATTCTCCTGCATCTCTCCTACTGCTTGTTGTTTTTGTCCATTGATATTCCTGTGGCCTAGAAAACTTATCTGGGTGATCTGAGCTATGTAACCTATTCATTGTCTTGGAAAGTCGATAAATATATCGTAGTAGGTTTAGAGAAAAGCACAATATAAAATATGTTTGGCTCTGACCATAAGGCCCTTTTTGGGCTAAAACTTCTCTTGATGTACTTGCTGAGAAAAATCCTCTGTACGTGTATCATATACTGTGTGTGCAAGGCATGGAGATTACAACTTATCTGACTCTTTCATTTAACTTGTTTCTTTAAAGTTATATGAACATAGATAAATATTATACATAGTGTTTTTTGAGTCAGACTGATATGTCATCTTGTTCATCAGGAATGAAAAGAATCAATTACTCCTCGGTATCCGACGTGCTAATCGACCACAAACTGTGATGCCGTCATCAGTTTTATCTAGTGATAGCATGCACTTGGGTCTTCTTGCTGCTGCAGCTCATGCAGCTGCAACCAATAGCCGTTTTACCATATTCTATAACCCAAGGTACAATTCTTCAATGGTGGTATAAATTATATATTTTTGCAAATGACCAGCTTCCTCTAAATTCACATCAATCTTCTTTCAGGGCTAGCCCATCGGAGTTTGTCATACCACTAGCCAAGTATGTTAAAGCAGTCTGTCATACTCGTGTATCTGTTGGGATGCGCTTTAGGATGCTATTTGAAACAGAAGAATCAAGTGTCCGTCGGTAGGTGTCAAACCAGTTCTTGTTAGTCACTTTGTCTGTGCCTTTCTGTTTTCCCAAATTAATATTTTAATAGATCACTCTGAAGCATGCGAGCAGGCCTAGATAATCTATGAAATAGAATATTATGGAGTAAAATTATACAAAGTCCGTGATATATTAAAGACTGTCAACATTTTAAGGGCGAGAATGTTAAATGAATATTTAAATCCAGGTCAATATTTTGAACATGAAATCTGTGACAATGTAGGGAACAATGAGATATTTTAATCATTTGGTATTTCAATACACAGACAAAGCTCTTTGGGTAAATTGTGGTTGGATTGAATAGGCATGAAGTGTGTGTTACACTTGTTTGAGCTCCTATTTAATGCCCTTGAGGTTGATAAATTGCGGTCTTTTTATTTGTTATCTTTGTAGCAAAGGATTTTTTCCCAAGACATTAACTTTTATATGTGAAATATGGACTGATCATTGTATGTTATTCAGCTACATGGGTACGATAACTGGCATAAGCGACTTGGATCCTGTTAAGTGGCCAAATTCACATTGGCGCTCTGTCAAGGTTTGTTGAGAACAAATGGTGATATTATTTTTTATGAATTGGCAAGTAACTTGATAGAATATTACCTTGTCTAGGTTAATTTTCTTTCAGGTTAAATCTCCATCCTATTATGAATAGATCAAATTGTGAATGTCGTTATAATGGTTGCAGGTTGGCTGGGATGAATCCACAGCAGGGGATAGGCAGCCAAGAGTGTCACTATGGGAGATTGAACCATTGACAACATTCCCAATGTATCCATCTCCATTTCCTCTCAGGCTTAAGCGACCTTGGCCACCTGGACTTCCATCTTTCCATGGTACTCATCTTCTTCTACCTAGGGCTATGTATTATATTTTGACATTCTACAACGCATCTCATACTCTTCTTCTCTTAAACCATCGAGGCTAAAGTTTCAACTCTCTTTGTTGATGTTTTTTGCTTTAAGGTATTAAGGATGAAGATCTGGGAGTTAATTCTCCTCTCATGTGGCTCCGAGATAATGGAGATCGTGGAATCCAATCTTTGAACTTTCAGGGAATTGGGGTCTCTCCATGGATGCAACCAAGGCTCGATGCTTCCATGCTTGGTTTGCCAACTGATATGTATCAAGCTATGGCTGCTGCTGCCCTGCAGGAAATGAGAGCTGTGGATCCTTCCAAAGCACCACCTACATCCCTACTGCAATTCCAGCAACCACAGAATCTCCAAAGTAGGTCTGCTGCTTTGATGCAGCCCCAGATGGTGCAGCACTCTCAATCTCAACAGGCTTTTCTACAAAGTGTTCAGGAAAACCAGCATCAATCTCACTCTCAGGCTCAAGCTCAATCACAACTTCTTCAGCAACATTTGCAGCATCAGCACTCGTTCAATAATCATCATCATCATCATCATCAGCAGCAGCAGCAGCAGCAGCAGCAGCAGCAACAGCAACAGCAACAGCACCAGCAACAGCAACAGCACCAGCACCAGCACCAGCAGCAACAGCAGCAACAACAACAACAGCCGCAGCCGCAGCCGCAGCCACAACTGGTTGACCATCAACAGATTTCAAGTGCTGTCTCTACAATGTCTCAGTTTGCTTCATCCTCTCAATCCCAATCACCATCCTTGCAAGCAATTCCTTCTCTTTGCCAACAGCAGAGTTTTTCTGATTCTAATGGGAATCCTGTTACCAGTCCTATTGTTTCTCCTCTACACAGTCTGTTGGGTTCATTTCCCCAGGATGAATCATCCCACCTTCTCAACCTGCCGAGAACTAGCTCCTTGATATCTTCTACTACCTGGCCATCTAAGCGAGCTGCAGTTGAACCTCTTTTCTCCTCTGGAGCTTCTCATTGTGTTCTGCCCCAGGCGGAGAAGTTGGGAATGCCTCAGGCTAACATCTCTTCAAATTCTATTTCTCTACCACCCTTTCCTGGGAGGGAGTGCTCAATAGACCAAGGGAGCACTGACCCTCACAGCCATCTTCTCTTTGGAGTTAATATAGAGCCATCAACCCTTCTAATGCAGAATGGGATGTCAGGTCTTAAGGGAGTTGGCAGCGATAGCAACTCTACAACCGTACCCTTCCCTTCTTCTAATTATATGAGTACTGCAGGCTCAGATTTCTCACTTAATCCAGCAGTAACACCTTCCAGTTGCATTGATGAATCTGGTTTCCTGCAGTCTCCAGAAAACGTGGGCCAAGTAAATCCACCAACCCGAACCTTTGTTAAGGTGAGCTGCCTTTTTGGGTTTATGTTGTGTGCGCAATAGATTGTTTTTCTTAATCATATTCCTATTATATTTAACTTTTTATAATGATCTTTGGCATTCTTTCTTGTTTCTGATTTGACTATTGTAAATATTAACAGGTTCACAAGTCAGGGTCCTTTGGTAGGTCACTGGATATCACCAAATTTAGTAGCTACCATGAGTTGCGTGGTGAGTTGGCTCAAATGTTTGGCCTTGAAGGCGAGTTGGAGGACCCCCTGAGATCAGGCTGGCAGCTTGTATTTGTAGACCGGGAGAATGATGTTCTTCTCCTCGGTGATGACCCCTGGCCGTGAGTTTCCATCATTATTATTTTTTTGCCTCTTTTCTTTATAAATAAAACTGTGATAGGTTCAGGATTATTATTATTATTATTTTAAAAAAATTGTCTGTTGGATCATAAATTTATGCCTTTTAAGTATTGATTTGCATCTCAAAGCATAAAACTTGAATTGAATCGTTAGGGCCATCTGTAAATGGTGGTCATGGAGGTCTATATTCTCAATACAATTGTCTTCTCTGGTTTTTACATTTTATCTTGATTTCTGCTCTTAATTGGCCAAGATTGATAAGATAATGCTTTTTTTTTTTAACACCAGGGAGTTTGTAAACAGTGTGTGGTGTATCAAAATACTGTCACCACAGGAAGTGCAGCAAATGGGCAAGCGAGGTCTAGAGCTTCTGAATTCTGTACCGATTCAGAGGCTGTCCAGTAACAGCTGTGACGACTATGCAGGCCGGCAGGACTCAAGAAATTTGAGCTCTGGAATAACGTCTGTGGGGTCTCTTGAGTATTAAAACTATTTAACCAGTTAAGAACCATTCTATGCTTCTGTAGTATTAGCATCTCTTCCTGCCTTGTGAGGTCAAGAATTGGTGCTTAGTTCTAGCTTCTTATAAGCTAATAGTGTAATTAAATGATATACTTCTATGTTTTTCTATGCTTTTGGAATACATACTATACATATATATATTAGGAAATTAATGTTTGTCAAGATAGATATTTGTTTCTGTAGTATTGCAGTCTATTTGATACAAGATGTTGCACTTGTTCATAAGGTGTTATTCATCTTCTTGAGTTTAACTTCACATTTTCTTATGTTTTGACAATAACTTTCTGCATGTGGAGAGAGAATCATAAGGCTTCAATTTTATGTGATGGTTATCTATATCAGCCAGGGGTTGAAAACAACTCTATTATGCTTTCTGTTATTATTGAAACAGTCTGTGTGTTGTAGGGTTTTTGAGTTTTGAAAAACAAATTGAAGAATCCCATCTTTGCTTTAAATGCATCATCTTATTAAATATGCCTTGCTCAATGTATACATCAATTGTGCTTGATCCTACTCCTTTTTTTCATGTGCACACTTTGTGTACGCATGGTTGTTTATGTGCATTCTTAAGTTTGCTTAATTTTCTATGTATCCTTTGTGTTACTTTTAATTGCAGTACTAAAATTATTTGAAAGGTTTGAATTCCATTGATAATATGGATGGTAGTCTCCATAAGACTTAGTCTAGTCTCCATAAGGCTTTGTCAAGATATTTATTCATGTACTTTGATACTTTGAAAGTGATTGATCTAGAGAAATTACTCATTGGAATTGAAAAACAGTTGTTTTGCATAAGAGGGAAATGTTGAAAATTACTGGAAAAGCATATGGGAATATTTTAAATCCACATGATGGGTTTTCCATATATGTCGTATTAAGAACATGATTCTATGACATTGTATAGGATCAAATGTGATAATGATTTGTATAGTACACCCCAAAGTGGAAAAAAAAAAGGGATGTTAAATCTAGATAATTTTGGGCATGACTTGTTTTCCATGAGGGGGTAAAGTTGGATAATATTCAGCTGAATGATCATGTGATGCCCAAAATGTGTCCCTATTAGGTAGGGCCAGTGATGTCTGCAAACACTGACACGTGCCTCACGGGTTGTCCTTTCCCCAATACCTTACAGGAAAATGTTAAACAAGCGGTGCTTGTTAAGAATACCCTTAATGAGTTGTGATAATGAAAAGGACAAAAAGTTATTAAAATGTTACTAAAAAAGATTTTTTTAAAAAAAAAACTATTAAAAATTATCAAAAATAATAAAAAACTGCAAAAAGTAAATTAATGTTATAAAAAGTTGCAAAAGGTTGTTGTTAACGGCACCTTATGGTGCCCATTAACACAACCCATTCATATCCTATTTTCCATTTTTCGTCTGGTGGTGAGGATAAAACTTGAATCAATTTGGGGCAAGGGAGATATATCTCATTCAGGTGTGGGACTAGGTGGCCACTGTGTAAAGGTGAAATTGAAGGTTGGTTTGTGTATTTTTCTGATGCCATGTTGTGGGGCTATGAGTAATAGATGGAACTTTTTGATGGATGGAATGGTGACAAGGTAGGGCACTACCCAATAATAATAATAATAGTACCCCAATAAAAGGTAAGGTTGGCATTTCAACAACCCCAACCCCACCTTTATATTTGTGGTGGGGACGTTTTCTAGAGCTTATATGTATTTGTACCTCCTCCTCCTCACCTTTAAATTTTTGATCGACCCCAAAGCTCTCAAGCACAACATGACCAATAAGGACTGATATTTTTCTTGTTTAGCTTGTGGGAGATGCGATTCACTCACTGTGTGTGGCTTTTTCTTCGTGTGAATCCTAAACCACATGGTGAATTTCAATTTCGCTGCAAGTTTTTTTTCTTCGTGAATTCTAAATCACATAGTGAATCCCAATTTCTTAGAAGAGTCTTAGTTTAATTAGTTGACAATTCTTAGTATTTTCAAGTAAGACATTTTAGGTTTAAATCTGTATTCTCGTTGAAAAAAAAAAAAAAAAAAAAAACCCAATTTCTTGCAAAGAGCCTTGAAGCTTTAACTCGTTGATACTTTCTAGTATTTTGGGTTTAAATCCTCACTCTTCGTTGTTATTAAAATTAAAAAAAAAAAAAAAAAAAAAAAAAAACTCTCCTCTCCCCTCCCCAATCTCTAGTCCCAAAAATAAAAAATTGATTTGAATCTCTCCTGTCTAGTAAAGTGGAGTTTAAGGCATGCCTTGGGCGTGTTGATTATGTGACATTGGGGTTCGAATATGAAACCGGTTTCAAGTTAGGGTGCCAAATATAATGGCAATTCCAAGTCTAGTGCTGTGCCCATGCTCGCTGGCTAAATAAATATATACTACATGGGATACTAATACTATGTGAAGAATAGAAAATATTTACTACATTGGATACTGATTCCATGTGATGAATAGAAAAATGGGAAGTAGGTTGGATGTGTATAAAATTATCAAAAACATATATAATATGTGCATAGATGTGCGTAAAGGTTATATTATGATAATATATCTAGCTTAACATGTATACTTTGAAAGTGCAACATGTGTATCATCAGCAAATATCTGCCTGTTTACAGACATTTTACATGTAAAACAGGATAGATAATTTTTTTTCCATGGTTTTCTAAGTGAGAGCAAAAACTCAGAGCTAAACATGGGTTGGATGCTAAAACTTCTTAAACCCTGCTCACTATATTATTTGTGTAGTATGCATTAAGAACTTTTACTCAGAGAAGCAATGAAAATCTCCAGCATAGCATTTTAGATTTGAAGTATTGATGAACCTCCAAGTCATCGCTCGAAAACAATTCGAATTTCCTAGAATTGCAATTTCCTGGCACAAACTTTAAACTCAAAGAATACCAGTTGCTGCAACAAAAGTTACAAAACATTCAAGCTTGTGATACTGATTATATGGATTTGATTGGATAGACGTGTCGTAACTAAACTTAAATAAGTGATCTCGAGGAGTTTCAATTATAATTTGATTAGTTTTTTTTTTTTGAAGTTTCAATTATAATTTGACTAGTTTTTTTTTTTTTGAAGTGTAGTTCACTCATTTTATATATGCCATTGTGTCTTCCTATTCTCTTACTTTTAACTTAAGCCAATGTAGTACTTCGTATGGTGAAATCTTTAGTGTTTCATGTGCATGGCAATCTGGCATGTTAGCTTATTTAGGGTCTAATAAACCAACAATTTGGGGTTTGCTTAAATTCCAAGCGAACCTACAAAGAGTCAGAAGGTGGTGAGAAGAATTATGATACTCATACATTATTAGGTTTGTACCTATTCGTAAGGTTGGAATTTTCTTTAGGGGTCCTACGCTAACATATCCACAGTACCTAAAATGATAGTGACCAAACACTCTAAACTCTGTTAGTCATCCAAGTTCTTGGTGCAGCTAAAATTCAGACACTGCTGCAATCAAATGGGGTCAACCTGTGTACTGTAATCTATAAAGACCGACTATCCAGCTTATCTGAGTGACATTGCTTCACTAGTACAATTTTTGAGGTAGTCCTGACCACTATGACATTAAAAAAAAAAAAAAGTATTAGTGCATAAGACACATGTCAACCCTAAATCTAATCACCAATTACAAAAACATTAATGCCTTGCTTCTTTTTATTTTTATTTTTTTTACAGTGAAGACATATTCAAGCATTCAATTTCGTGCCATTGATAAAAAAATTTCAATTATTTATTTATTTATTTATTTATTGCTAGGTAAATACGGGAGGGGACTAATGGGGTTGAACTCTAGTGTTCAGCACTAGGAAAAATACCTTGGAAGCTTGGAACCATTGAGATATCCCTTGAACCCTAGACATTTATTCATTCTGTTGTTAAATTGACACTAATTATATTTATTCCCATGCTAATTAGCTTATAAGTTCATTTGAAAGAAAGAAAAAGAAAAATGATAGTGATTTTAGCAATTTTATTTTATTTAGAGTCTACCTGTTTTTTATTTTTTTATTTTGCTGAAAAGGAAGATTTCATTCAAAATCACTTCACACACACAACAGACGACACATAAGTTAGAACCAGGTAATACACCCAAAAACATCATACACGGACACTAGAAACATCAAAACACTATAAACAAAAGCTAGCTAGAAAGCTAGTCACCAAAGCCAAGTACCCCCTAGGAGATATGACATCGTACTGTTTCACTTTGAGTGTGAATGGATATTTATTGATTGGCTGATAAAATCACAATTTTCACAGCAGCAATGCTGGTGCCACAACTTGTGGCGAGTTGTGGAACCAGCTTAATTCTTTTCACAGCCTTCGGCTTAAGGCATTTATCCAATAACATAACTGCACTTGGAATGTAAAGTTTAAGACCGACTTACAATTATTTCATATCATCAATCATAGTTATATTCGTCCCAAATCATAATTTTGAAAAAGTAAAGATTGTCTTACAAAATTTGGCCAAAAATTAAAAATAAAAATAATGTTCCGAATTTATATTATATAACGTCATATATAATGTTAAAGGACTTGTAACTCAATTAACATTTTTTGATGTTTTCAACAGAGACGTACAATGTTCAAATCTTTCTCTCTCCATTATAACTATTGAATTAATGTTAAAATAAAATTACATGCAACAAATTGAACACGTTTTTTGCTACAGTAAAGATATCCAACATTTATGAACAACAACAACCAAAAATAGCAGCAATTAATCAATAATAGGCAACAGCTCATGCCCATCATTAATGTAGTTAGATGCAAAAATAAAAGAATTTCCATGCACAAGCAATTGAACTGGCGCCAACCTCTTGGGGGTGACAGTGACACCTACATTCAAATGTGAAAGCAATAATTCATTCAAAATTGGATGATAGTGTGTGCAAGTGATGATGCTAGTACATGCAATAACAAAACAAAAGGCTCCACAAAGTTACCCAGTAAAATCGGATTGAGATTCGATGCAATACCTAGGACTATTACACGATGCAATAGGAAATTAATAGTTGAAATTAAAAGTTGCAAAAGTTACTTTTCTTTTAATCTCATCCTTTGATTTTTTTTTTAATTAATTTTTAATTTTAACCATTTCACTTTTACACTTTACTTTTTAACTTCTTTTTACACACCCATGATTAATTAGACGGTGCAAGTTATTTTACCAGATCTCAATCCAGTAAAATCGCCCTTGGTTCATTTGTAGTTGCTGCAACCAATAAAATACTTTCTTTACCGAATTGTAGGACGTGAATGAAAAAAAAAAAAAAAAAAAAAAAAAAAAAAAAAAAAAAAAAACTACCAAATTTATAATCTGGCTATGACTAAAAAACAAAGGATAATTTTCTTACTCTCTTGAATTGTATGTGTTAAGTGGGTTTAGGTTGGCCAAAACTGGGCCGCCCATCAGTGGGCTCGGCCCAGTACATACAGCCTGTCTCTTAGTTTTTCTTATGGAACCCTTATTACATAGAAGTGGATAAAAAGGTTTTAATGTTTTATCTCTGTCTCTCTCCAATGGGCTTTCAGGTTGTCAAGTTAGTATGTCTTGCTCTTATAAGAATCACCACCTCCGGGTACTGGTAAGTGATAACAATTTTTTGGATCTGTATCACCCCAAAATTTCTGACTTGTGAGTCTGTCTTCGATGTGTGGGGGAGGAAGAAAGGTTTTTTTTTTAGTTATCGTTTTTTTTTTAAAAAAAAAAACATAAATATTTATATTAATTAATTAATTGTTGTCTCTCTAACATACTATCCTAATTTTTCCGAAAATTGTTATGTTATAGTGCTCATACCTCGTATTTTGTGTCATGCTCTTGCCGGTGTCGAGGTGGTATTACATGCATTGGGTGCATGTATCCCCCTTACATGGGGGCGGACCCCACAACCCAATGCATGGTAGAGGTCCACCCCATGTGAGAGGAGGAATACGGGCACCCGATACATGGTAAATTATCTCCTTTGAGCATTGCAGCGAGGCTGTAGCAGCCCCTCGTGGACATGCAGCCAAGGCCATGGCAGCCCAGCGTGTGCAGCCAGCTTAGGCTGTGTTGGTGACAGTGGATGTATCTGTGTCCATTTATGCTTTTTAATCTTTACAATTTATATGTGAGACAATCCCCCAAAGTTTTTGGCTCTTGTATTTCAGCTGCATTAAGGAATGCCCTAAACTCCATGCTTTTCCCCACGATATGTTCTCGTCAATATCAATTTCCAACAATCTGGAATGTATATTGGCTTGAAATTTACATAACCAAACTTGAAAACCAGGTTTTAGAATGAAATTTCATCAACTGACGGCATTAATTCTAGTGATTTGATTAACCGCGGTAATCATTAAATCTAGGGCTGTTCAGCAAGTGTACTAGATTTAATTATCATACGATTTAGCAAGTCCAGGCAAAATTGCATCCAAGGACATGTATAATCTCACAGTAGGCTTGCTGAAAACACATTAGTTAAGATATTA
This sequence comes from Quercus suber, assembly GCF_002906115.3. Lineage (NCBI taxonomy): Eukaryota > Viridiplantae > Streptophyta > Magnoliopsida > Fagales > Fagaceae > Quercus > Quercus suber. The sequence continues at coordinate 714,607 of NW_027069625.1, read as the reverse complement.
CTACAAGTCTACATGGTGTAAGAATTAGAAGTTTTTATGCCTGGTATATTTGTTTTTTGGTAAGACCACAGAAAAGAAATGTCAAGCCTCTTCGTTCCTTTGCTTTCTTTTCGTTTTGGCTGCTTCATTAAGGACCCAAAACAGCATTGTATATGTAGTTGTTGGTGGCCACTCTAGGAATTTTCTTTAAGGTGGTCACTAGAGAGGATTCACAATTACAATATTTTTCTTGGTATTTTTTTTTAATGAAAATGAAAAATGAAATTATAGATTATTTTTATGAAATGTGTTGAATGAGTTACAAATTTGAATAGATTAAGGATTTTTATTTATTTTTGTTTTCGAATAGGCTTTTTGTTGAATAATTTGTTCACTTGTTGTTTGGTTTAGTCTTTTTTTTTTTTTTTTTTTTTTTTTTTTTGGGGCTAATTTTTATTGTTTGTTTGTTTTTTTTTTTTCTTCGCGGGGGGTGGGGGGTTAAGGGGCCAAAAATATTTTTGGAATAATACTGCATCCACAACATTTTCACAACAAATTTTATACGATAAGTTGCTTTTATTTGGATTTTTTTGGCTAATTTTTATTGTTGTTATTAAACTTTTTTTTTTTTTTTGGGTTTAAGGGGTTAAGGATTACGTTTAGGGGCCAAAATTATTTTTGGAATAATGCTACGTCCACAAAATTTTTGCAACAAATCTTATACGATAAGCTGTTATTGGCAGGTTTAAATGTGATGTCAGTGTTGGGCTCAAAATTAAATAGTAACTGCTTACTACATAGGATTTATTGTGAAATTGTTGTAGATGTAGTATTACTCTTGTTTTTGTTGAACTCAGATTCTTGTGATTTTCAAGTCAAGGTGTTCAACATTTTTATTAGAAACTGGCTTAAAGGTGGAGTGCCACTGTAGCCGTTAATCAAGAATCTTGTAATTCAGTGATATTACCTACTCTTTATAAGAAGAATCGGTGTTCGAATCCTCTCTCTCTCTCTCCTATTGTTGTAACCATCAAATTAGATATAATAAAAAAAAAAAAAATTGTATCCTTTAGTTGCAGCTCTTTTGGTTTTATTCTGTTTAGAGAACAAGTTTGTGCATGGCTAATATAAGCAGTTTTTAAATTCATGTCTTAGTGCATCTTTGACTTTTTAGATTACCTTTGAGTAGATAGAAAAAGGGTGGTTCTTGGCGTGAAAGTCATGGGCATAGTATGAATATGACAACAGCAGAGTTGTTGTACATGCTTATAATATTTGAAAAGTAAATTGGTGTTCCATTATTTTAAATTGGATGTTTCTTCTTTGGATGCTGATTTGAAGATGAATACCCTGTACCAATTTCTGGAATATTCAAATTCTTGACCCTGCAAGCACCATACGTTTGACTGACCTCTGACAACCACACCTTAATTCATCATGAGATGCAAGAGCAGCAGCAGAGCCCTTTGTCATTTAATAATCTAACCATCATATTGTGGTATTGGAGTGATAGTAAAATATGATTGTCAAACTAGTTGCATTCCTCGATCTTCACCACCTTCTTTAATCAAAGGGCATTTATGTTAGTCTTCAACAAATTTTCTACTTGGTTTGCTATTTGTGATTTTTTTTTCCTTGGTTGCTTGTTGAATTTAAGAGCTGCTAACATAAAATAACTATGAGCAATTGACCAAATTTAATGCATAAATTGCAAACTTCCTTCATGTAACAACTTAAACACTGAGGTTGCTTAGTTACAAGGATTGATAAACAAGCAGGACAACACTCTCCAGGTCAAGAATTCATTTCCAAACAGACTACAATAGGAAGGCTACTTCGGCAAAAGCTACCATATGAAGCCTTTCCTTTTATCTGTAATTTATTGTTTATGACAGCCAACCACAACAGATGTAATGTGTAGATGGCATTTGCCCGGTTTGACGAATATATTCTGTTTGGGCTGCAGTCCTTTCTGCATCACGGTTTCTTCTGGCTTCAGCTGCAGCACGTTTTTCTTCTGATCTTTGCCTTTTCATTGCAATCTTCTTCACCATCTTCGCTTGAGCTTGGACTCTCAATTGTTCAACTTGAGCCTGAAAAATGCCAAATTGTATTCAGAGTCTAACAAGCATGTAGAAAGATTATTATTCCAAGTGAACGACGAATAACATGGCACATGCAGTTCTCTCTCTCTCCTATTGTTGTAACCATCAAATTAGATATAATAAAAAAAAAAAAAAATTGTATCCTTTAGTTGCATCTCTTTTGGTTTTATTCTGTTTAGAGAACAAGTTTGTGCATGGCTAATACAAGCAGTTTTTAAATTCATGTCTTAGTGCATCTTTGACTTTTTAGATTACCTTTGAGTAGATATAAAAAGGGTGGTTCTTGGCGTGAAAGTCATGGGCATAGTATGAATATGACAACAGCAGAGTAGTTGTACATGCTTATAATATTTGAAAAGTAAATTGGCGTTCCATTATTTTAAATTGGATGTTTCTTCTTTGGATGCTGATTTGAAGATGAATACCCTGTACCAATTTCTGGAATATTCAAATTCTTGACCCTGCAAGCACCATACGTTTGACTGACCTCTGACTACCACACCTTAATTCATCATGAGATGCAAGAGCAGCAGCACTGCAGCAGAGCCCTTTGTCATTTAATAATCTAACCATCATATTGTGGTATGGGAGTGATAGTAAAATATGATTGTCAAAGTAGTTGCATTCCTCGATCTTCACCACCTTCTTTAATCAAAGGGCATTTATGTTAGCCTTCAACAAATTTTCTACTTGGTTTGCTATTTGTGATTTTTTTTTTCCTTGGTTGCTTGTTGAATTTAAGAGCTGCTAACATAAAATAACTATGAGCAATTGACCAAATTTAATGCATAAATTGCATATTTCCTTCATGTAACAACTTAAACACTGAGGTTGCTTAGTTACAAGGATTGATAAACAAGCAGGACAACACTCTCCAGGTCAAGAATTCATTTCCAAACAGACTACAATAGGAAGGCTACTTCGGCAAAAGCTACCATATGAAGCCTTTCCTTTTATCTGTAATTTATTGTTTATGACAGCCAACCACAACAGATGTAATGTGTAGATGGCATTTGCCCGGTTTGACGAATATATTCTGTTTGGGCTGCAGTCCTTTCTGCATCACGGTTTCTTCTGGCTTCAGCTGCAGCACGTTTTTCTTCTGATCTTTGCCTTGTCATTGCAATCTTCTTCACCATCTTCGCTCGAGCTTGGACTCTCAATTGTTCAACTTGAGCCTGAAAAATGCCAAATTGTATTCAGAGTCTAACAAGCATGTAGAAAGATTATTATTCCAAGTGAACGACGAATAACATGGCACATGCAGTTGATTGGTACTGCCATCCTCTCTATGGTGGAGAGTCTAGAATTCTATCTGTCAAGGGTGTCTTATGGGGTTTTGTAATGATGAAATATAAGCAACGAATGGATCAAATCTGTCTTATGTTTGACAACACCACAAATTCTACTACACTCAAAAAATTAAAGACCTCTATTCTTCGCATCTCTGCTTCTAGTTTTGCCCTCTGCTGACTTTCCCATGCCTGGATTTTGATTTCCTCACGCTTATATCTGAGCAAATTTAACATCCTCTTATCAGATTATGATGGTAGAAAGCATTGAGATAAGCATACAGCAGAAATCTTAAAAAAAAAAAAAATGTTTTTCTATTGAAAGGTATTTGGGGCTGTAGAAGAAACCTTGCCATATGTTTAGATTTTTCAGCATCTTCCCATGCAGCTGCACGTTTCTCATTTTCAATACGCTCAAGCTCCTCCATATCAATACTTTCATTATAAGGCCTTTTCTTTTCTTGCTCATCCTTACTTGCCCATGCAGCAATGTTCATCTTACCTAGTTGGACACCCAGGGCTACAATTTCTCTCCTTGTTTTGAGCTTCAATTCTTCTTCTGACAATTCTTTTTTGGTTCTTTCTGTTGGATTCTGTGATTGCTCATCAGTGCTGTGCTCCTTAGGTGTTGGAGCAGGTGCACCTCCTCGGGGAGTAGATGGAATCGAGGAAGTTGGGCTGCGAAGTGGTGTTGTTGCCCCAACTGGAGTAGCCGTCCTTGAAGGCTCTTGACTTGTGGCAGGGGTCATTTCTGTTCCCATGTCTCTCATTGAGACTGATCTTATAGCAGGAATTCCTGCATAATTAGATCAAGGCATCATCAAATTTTGCACACTAATAAATAATTGCCAGGGATCAATGAAGTCATTTCCATTTTACTGTAAAGACATTTATCGATAGTCTATAACCATAAAATTGAGGAATGGACAACATTATTTAACTCATCCATATATGTCAACTAGGGATAAAAGAATGTGAAGGGTGAAGAGAGGAAGCAAGGGAGTGCACATATATATACATATATTATCACTACTTTGAAGTCTGATATCTAATTTAGGATCAATAAATAGGGCCTACTATTGAACCACCATATCAATAAGACCAGATCAACCCTACATGGCTGGTCCTCATTGCCATAATTGTTTGCATTGTTTGCAACAGACCTAGATTGCTAAGCTTTTTGCCAATCAAAATCATTTGTAGCCTTTTTCATATTAATAATCATTTAGCTGTTTGAACGTTACATAAAGTATGACCAACCCAATTGTTTTGCACACATGAAAATGATCAATGATCAGTGTATGATTTTAGTGCAGAGATGTAGCTCTGTCCTGCATATAGCCATATACTAAGAGCAAATCCATTCATAGAATAGAAATGCTTTTGCATGGCATTTGTCAAAAGCATATCAGCATCTTGATCAGTTTCTAAATTCTGAACCTATCATTTAACATAAACACAATGAAGGATTGTACATACCTGTCGTATCTCCTGTTGAACTTTTTGTGAAGGGTAAATCACTGTGACCAATTTCCTTCAAATCCACGTTCTGAGGACATGGATCAGTTACTGCATTCCCCCCATATGCTTGACCTGAAATGGAGTGACTCCCTGAGGGAACAAAAGAGAACTTATCGAGCCCCATCTGTGACGCAGGTTGACAGAAATCAACCCTCTTTGTGTCTGCTGTTTTGCTAACTGTTAACTTGTGATCATAATTAGCAGACTCTGGAGCAATCCTTACCATATTTGACACTGGCAACCTATTTTGTTGGTTTTGTAAGCAATTCTTTTTAGAATAATGGGCTTGCACATTTTGCCTATTCATTATCCATTTCTCTGCATCATTCCACTTGGATGGCATTTGTCTTGAAAATGATCTTGTAATGGGATTGTGTACTGATCTCTCCCCTTTATGAAACTCAAAACTAGAAGAACTAGCATTGCTATCATAATCAAGATTTTCATCATCTATTATGTTTCTCACAGGGTGCACTGCGCTAAAATTACCATTTTCACACTTTGGATACTGCTGCACTTTAACACGACCAACGTCACCGTTTTCCCTTGGCAATGACTCTTTTGGCTGACAACAAGTCTGGTCACCTTGTGTGGAGCTCAAGACTGCCTCACTTGATAACTTTATGGAAAGAACTTCTAAGTTGGCAGATGTAACTGGAAAGGCACATATGCAAATCTAAGTCAGTACAAAAGTTCGATACACATGTTTCATTCATTGCTACAAAACCTATCCATAATCAACAATTAACCACTACTAAACCAACCCGAGTTAATTTGTTGTCAGTGTTCTAATGCAAAACATAGTATATCTGGCTTATTAACTTGAACCAAATGCACAAAGCTCCCAGTTCTATGGGGTCTGGGAGAAGTGATTGGCAAGCAGCCTTACCCTCAATTGTTTTTGCAAAGGCTGATTCCTAAAATCGATCCTACCACATATCAGCTTAGGTTGAAGGCACTTGCCATTACACAAAGGCCTCTATATCTGGTTTATTGACTGGGAAAAAAAGAGAGGAAAGATTATGAAAGTTTCTGACCTTCTTCATCAAAATCTCCACTTTTGGAGGCTAGCAAGCTGTTCACAAAATCATGATCCTCAAGCTTGGAAGGAGAAGTTCTGGAAGAGTTACTGTTTGATCCATCCTTCTTTCTAAGATGGTGAGGCCCTATGAGCTTCATCCTCAGTTTACTTGGAGAAATTATACCAGTCTGCAATTAAGAAACCAAAACACTATAACCTGTCAATCTACAGCTCATTTAGAAAGTTCCAAAGCCAAAACTTTTAACAAAGCAAACCCAATAATTACTTAAACCATCTTAAGTCATTTCATTTCTGTCCATTTCAAATACCAAATTTGTATTCTTGAGACTTAACTTCTGTGGTAAAGCAGAGTAATAGTTTGCCAACCAAATATAAAAGCAAAAATCAGTTAAAAAAAATTAATATATAATATATATATCATCTCAGGATTCACAACCATCCAGTTTGCATAAAAAAAAAATATATAAGAATAATCATGACAAGATAAACTATGTCATTCACAAAAAAAAAAGGCCAAATTTATGTAGAATTCAACCGTACATAACCAAATTCCACGAAGTCATCATTGAGAAAATTCTGCCATCCATACACACAGACACTCTAAACTAATAAAAAATATAAACCAAATATAATTCTCACATTGTTCAAAACCTTTTGAGGACTAAATCAAGTGCAATTCTGTCACGTTTAATGCCCACATTCAACCATTTCCATTCCACACCCCATTACAGTCTACAGAACAACGAGAAAGAAAGAGAAAAGAAAAAGAAAAAAACACTACTTTTTCACAACCCACAAGAACAAAAGCACTTTTAACATGAAAAAAGAAGTTCAGAATTTCAAAAGGACAGAAAAATAACACATGGGTGTTTGATATTTTCTTTCAGAGTAGAGTTGCAAGAACAAGCCGAACCTGAACTTTGTGTATCCTCTCGTACTCCATTAGATCTCTCTCTCTCACTCTCTCTCTCTCGAATTTAGCAAATGCAAGAAGAAAGAGATTTTCTTGCAGAGAGAGTGGGGTGGTGAAGACAACGTTTGCTACTTTGTTTCCAGTCTGTGTGTCTGTGTTTTCTTTTTTTGACTGTTTTTGTAGTCTTCACTGACAAAGGCTTGTGTGTTTGATCCAGTGGGCCTCATCTTCAGCGTAGAACTTTCTGTACCCCCTACTGCGATCTCGCCACGTCAGCATCTGGGTCCACCTTGGTGTGTTCCATGTGACGTGGCAAGATCTTATTGGGGGTACTAGATTTGGAACTACTCGCCGACCTTTAAAAACTAGTGGTCGGCGTGTTATTCTTACTTCATTCCCCACCCAAAGAACCCAACCATCCGAGGAATTGCCGAGTTTTTAAACTCCTTGTGTTTTTCGTGTTTTCGGTGTTTTTGTGTGGACTAATCGGGTGTGACAATAATGAATAATTTATGTCTGTCATCGGAGCTTTGATTTTTCAACGTGAATATGACACACTCGTATAATTGTTACTATTCAAAAACGTTTACGGCAGGTTTAGTGTGTGTATTTAAAATTTTATATATTTTTTTTATTTTTTTATTTTATTAGATGTATTTTTACATTTTTTTATTGACACATATTTTTAAAAAAATTAAAAATTATTTTTTAAACACACATATCAAATAGGTCTTTAATTTTTGCCAAATGTATTATTATTATTATTATTAAAGCTCATATTAATGGGTTTCTTTAAAATAATAATTAAAAATTTATTTTAAAAAAATTTTAACACTATTTTTATAAAAAATAAAAATAATTATTAAAATATTTTATTTTTTCTTATAAAGCATTTGTTAATATTTTATTTTTATTTTTATTTTTATGGGCATAAACGTGTTTTTGCTTTTGGAAAGAAGACAAAGGAAAACGTGGAAATGATTAGAACGGTGTGCTCAACGGTGGCAATGATGAAAGTAGAATTTTACTTTCCTCTGTATGGTAACTGATCACAGTAAATGGGTCATCGTAATCAAACCATCACAAAAATTGCATCTCCATTCTCCACCATATAAAATACTAAAAATAAAAATAAAAATTAAATTAAATTAAATCATTAATGTGTGATAAGACTAGACTAATCAATCAATCAAGTTAATCAAATGAGTAGTCTTATATTTCTTTTTTTTTTTTCTTCTTCTTTTGTTGAGGTAGTCTTATATTTCCTTTAATTATCACATATTACTTTGCTTTCACTATTAATGAGGATATTATTATTTCTCAGCAAAAAAAAAAAAAAAAAAATGAGGATATTATTTAACTATTTGCTTTTTACCAGTCCCCACCCAACCCTTTTTTTCTTTTGGGTAAGTAGTCCCCCACCTAATATGAAGGTGTTTGAAGTTTGAACTATATAAGTTTCTCATTATTGCAGTGGCAAAATATTCTCCATGAAAATCACATTTCTTGTTTTCTATATTTGATTTTTAGTCAAATTTCGTCGCTAGATTTTGTCATCTGGTACTTTGAGTAAGTCTTACTTTCTCTCGTGGACTGACCTCAACTTAAATAGGCTTAATTTTATGCCGCCCATTTTGAATAATTTATTACTACCTCTTTTACATTCAAAAAAAAAAATATATATATATATATATATAACAAAGTTTCTCTCCAAACTAATTTGGAGAGAAACTATTCAAACTTTTCATATATTTCTTTTTTGGGTGTGAATTTTGAAAATCTAATCGTTAAATTTCATGCTCCTTTTGTTCTTAACTTGCATATCAAATTTCATTCAAATCGGATGTTATTTACTATTTGATCTATTAACCTATTTTTTATATAAAACTTTAGATTACAAAAACTTGATGTTATAATATTTATTTGATGACATAGCAATTGATTTTTGATTTTTTTGAAATTTTGTAAGCATTAAGGATGTAATAAGAACATGAAATCTAACGGTTAGATTTTCAAAATTCACATTCAATATAAAGATATATGATGAGTTTGTAGGGTTTCTTTCCAAATTAGTTTGGAGAAAAACTTTATTCGTATATATATATATAGAGGTTCCATTTCGAATAACTTGATTTTAGTGGACTGCTTTGATTAAAAATTAAAATAGGTAAAATTATAATCATATTAAAAAAACAAGTTTCTAAAAATTGTACATTATTGGTGATAGTGAAAATAAATTGTATTTTAGACTTTATTTGTTTTAATGTAAAACTATTTTTTAAGAACACTCACATCAGTAAATGTATAATAGCATAATAAGGAGAAGATTTTGCATGACCAACCTTAAAAATTACCAATGGCAATTAAGCTAAATTTGTGTAAATTTACATTGTTGATACAGTAACCATATAAATATATGTATGATTATTGTTCACATGTAAATATATTTTTTAATACTTTCTTTACTCATGTATACAAAGAGAGAAAGAGAGATAATTTGAGAGAGAAATAAAAATTTGATAAAGAGAGAAATTTTAATGAAATAAAGTGTAAAATAAATAATTTCATGTAAAAATTTTTGAAAGTGGTTATGTGAAATAGAAAATGTAGGTTTTTGTGCTAAAATAGATATGAAGTTTTGCACGAGCTTATGTAAATGCTCTAATTTTTCCTTCTTTTGCAAACCCTAGTTTTCTTTTTAAAAATTCTTTAGTTGCCAAAATATTTTTTTTTTTCAAATCTTCTAAGGACATTCACATTAGCTCATACAAAATTTGTTGCTCTAATTTATTTTTCAAAACATTTCACATCATATTATCTATTTTATTTTTACTTCTTACATGGGTTTACATAAACTGCTATGAGTAATTTTTTGAGTTGAATGTGCAAAATTTACCTTTTATATTATTATACATTGAATGATTTGAATGCTAGTTTTTAGTACTTGCTACATTTTTAGACAATTCTCATTTTAGCCCCTACATTTTATTTTTACTGTTTTTAGCCCCTATCCTGAAAAACGCTTTCCGTTTTGGTCCCTGTCGTTACATTAGAAACGGAAAAAGTTGACGTGGCAAATGGCAGGAATAAATAATACTAAATTAATATCCATGTGGCATAAATTAATAATAAAAAAAATGCCAAGTCAGCATTTAAATTAAAAAAAAAATTATTAATTTTAACTAAATAAAAAAATAAAAAAATATTAATTTTAACTAAATAAAAAAATTAAAAACAGAATTAAAAACTAAAAATAATTCAAGTCTCACAAAAATAAATAAATAAATCAAAAATCAAAAGGACTGAAATGCTCACCCCTCCATTCACGAAGAGCAAAACCTTCCTCACGATCGGCCATTGGATAATTACTCCCACCGGATCCAAATCTCTCACATTCTCACATTTTTTACATAATATCATCATCTCTATCTATATCAGATGGTTTTTCTAGCAAATGGAGATTCAGCAACCGACCAACCATACAAATTCTTGATCTATGGTCGCACCGGTTGGATCAGCAGTTTACTGGGCAAGCTTTACCAAGCTAAAGGCATCGACTTTGTCTACGGCTCTGGTCGCCTCGAGAATCGCTCGTCACTTGAAGCCAACATCGCAGCCACCAAGCCAAGCCACGTGTTCAATGCTGCCGGTGTCATGGGCCGCCCCAACGTCAACTGGTGCGAGTCCCACAAAGTCGAGACCATTCAAACCAACGTTGCTAGAACACTCACTTTGGCTGGCATGTGCAGAGATAAGGGTATTGTCTTGATCAACTACACCACTAGATGTATCTTTAAGTATGATTCGGATCATCCACTTGGATTCGGTATCGGGTACAAGGAGGAGGACACCCCTAATTTCATCGGATCGTTTTATTCCAAGACCAAGGCCATGGTACTGGGTTTAAATTTTTTTTTTTTAATTTTAATTATTATTTGGTGGTTAGTTTTTAATTTTTTTTATTTAGTTAAAATTAATAAACTATTTTTTTTAAAATTTAAATGCTGACGTGGCCTTTTTTATTATTAATTTATGCCATGCGGATATTAATTTAGTATTATTTATTCCTGCCGTTTGCCACATCAGCTTTTTCCGTTTCTACTGTAATGGTAAGGACCAAAACGGGAAGCGTTTTTCAAAATAGGGATTAAAAACGGTAAAAATAAAATGTAGGGACTAAAATGAGAATTGTTTGAAAATGTAGGGGCTAAAAGTGGTTTTTCTCTTTTATTATTATACATTGACTGATTTGAATGCTAGTTTTTAGTACTTGCTCATGTACTTGGCACATTACTCATCCTCGATACTCCTCAGTACTTAGAATACTCCCTGATTGGGCTTTACCTGCTTTCTTAAATCAATTTGATCCACTGGCATCAATGATCTTTTTCTGATTGTGACACAAACTCTCATTACAAGTTTGTAAGATAAAGTCTTTACTTCGAAGGTTTTTCATCTCGGTTTAGAGAGTTTCTTGCAAATCCAGACAGAATTATTAAGCCGGGCAATAGAGACCCTTAAATTATGTTAGGAAAAAAAAAACAAAAAAACAAAACCCAAAAAGCTAGTAAGAAAGAAGCACTTTCTTTGGGCCAAGGGCATGTGTGAGTGTGATCTATCGAAGCAAGTTTGCATGAATGGATGAATTTGCTTTAAACAGAGTTTGATGGGGAATCATGTAAAAGGCACGTTAAAGGTACTAGAATCCTAAATTGTGGCGAAATGTAAAGCCTTCATGAGAATAGGAAATGAGATTACAAGGCATTTACTTATATAGAGGGAGGCCCTACACATGATTAAGCCGAGGTCTTTAATTAACTGAATGGACTTGTCATATAAGAAAATTTGGATAATCCTTTAATAAAGACAATGAAGATAATGTGATCACTTTTGTGGCTATGACGAGTTCATCCAAAATGGAGAGAATTTATAGCCTTGACTCTAGAGATTCTAAAAAAAATAAAAATAAAAATCTATATGTCGATAATTTGAAATTAATGTCAAAATTGTGTTTATTTTTTAAAATTAGTTGTTTTTTTTAGGAGCATTTCAAGTCTAATTTAGCTTGAACAAAGCTTAGTTTTCTTGATACGTTTATGAACGCTAAACCAAGTTAGACAAAAGTCACAAAACCTAAAATAATAGGAACTTAAAAATCATAATAAAATTTGAAATTTCAGTTTTAAATTAACACAAGTTCAACTTGTACTCAACAATGATGTCGATGAATTAAACTTGAATATAACTTAGCGCTCAAGAAAGCTGCAAACTTAATTCATAATTTTTGCCCTATTTTACCAATATTGATGAAGATATATAAGATAAATCATATTTTCATCAAAACAACAATTTTGGTGGCTCCCATGAGCTCAACTCTTTTTGATACTTTGCATTTCAAACTCTTCAATTTTTATTTATCATTGTTGAGTTCAAGTTGAACTTGAGTTTAAGACTGAATTATCTAAGTTTGGTTTGTAACTTCCTCAAATCAACGGGAACCAAGAGTTTGGTTCCTATAATATTTTAGGTTTTGTATAACTTGGTTTAGGGTTCATAAACATACCAAGAAAACTTAGGTTTGTTGACGTAGGACACAATCTTCAAATTTGTTATTTTTGGTATTTTTATGTAATTTTAATTATTTTAAGTTTAGGGTATTTATTTCATTGTTTTTAGGTGTTTTTAATTTTTTTAGGACAAATTTAGTTCTTATTATGGTTATGTATTAATTAGAACTTATTTTAAAATATATTTTCCTGTTTGTCAAGTTTTACGGAGCCCTTAAATAGGTCTCGAAGTTTGTAAACGTTTTTTTAGAAATTATTATCAATAAAATATATTTTGTCAATTTCTTTTTCTGGTAGATTTTAGTTTATCACCTTATAGATTTAATAAACTACTATTGGATTCGATATTTACTACCAGAAACTAATGTTTTTTTATGCTTCTGTGACATCATTTGTGCAAGATTAATTAATTGTTAAGTAATCAAAATCTTAATGAACTGAACTTTTATACACACACACACAAAAATAATAATTATTCTTGTATACGCACAAGTTTCCTTTAAATGAAGTGGATTTGAAATGGTGATTTAGCTTGGTTGACTACGTAAAATCAATGAATAAACAAATGGAAGAACGGTCTCACTTCATCTTTAAAGCTGTACTTGATTCTTTCACAAATAAATTTTGAAAAACAACGTATTTGATTCAGTAGATTACATCATTGTAAAACTGAGAAAAGGCGGGAATCAGTATGCTGATTGCTGACATTGACCAAGTTTATGATTGAACAGTACGTGGTAGGAAATTTGAGCATTCAATCGTTTGATTTGTAGTGTACTCATTCTGAACAGTGGAAAAATCAGGACGAATATAATCACGGGCATGAGGTTTGGATGCGGAGAACCCAGTTACAAATTCAACTGACTTCGAATATAATCACGGGCATGAGGCTTGGATGTGGAGAACCCAGTTACAAATTCAACTGACTTTTAATATATGTGACATTAAATATTGCAATAATAAAAAAAGAGAGAAAGAAAATGATATCAGATTTTCGTATCCGTGCAATGTGATCTTGACTCATGAGGCAGAGGCCAGAGAGCAGTTGGGAATTACTGATATCAGATTTTTAAAGTCAATTGTTTTTCATTTATCAACAGAAAAATGAATGATTTAAAATGACACTTAATAAGTTAATGGATCCTCGTTTTCTAGGTAGGAATAGGTTTATTTCTTTTTTAATTTGAAGGCATACATTTATTGTCTTTTTCTCATAATTATGTAAAGAATTTTGATGGCTCTTTATTATCATGGTTAATACGAAATAACAATATGGTTTTAAAAATTAGCATGGTCAAAGATCCAGAAAAACTCTCTATTCTCTTTTTAACCAATTTTGGAAGGGTTTTATTGGACGAGATTGGTGTCCTGTTTTACCAATTGGATGGGGCAAGGTTGGATCAAGGATGACTCATCCTTGTCCCCTTTTTGAGACAAGAAAAACTCATATAGGGTAAGTAACAATTTGGTTTTCCTTTTTTGGTAGAAAAACATAATAACATTTTGTAAACGCATATTTTGATATGAGCAAGACTTAAGTACAGTATTTAGGTGATGTTCCTTAAATTTCATTTTTAAAATTTTGCCATATAAATTTTTTCTTATATGATAGAAATATATTTTTTTAATTAAGTAATCACATAGCTAAATTTTAAGAAATGAATTTAAGGAACAGCACCTAAACTACTGTACCTAAATTTTGTCAATTTGATATTTGATAAGTTTTCATAAGTGCACTCAATGGCCCCACATCATGATTTTACGCGTTTTTTCATTGCACCCTTTGAGTTGCAATTGCAAAACGCACTTAGAAAAGCAAGTTTTCAAATGCCCAAAAATATAAAGATGGTCTTATAATCTCTATATATATATATAGAATAATAGGTAAAACTAAGAAAAACTTAAATTAGAATTCCAATTTTGCGCCACATGTCCTAAATTATTTATTTATAAAGAGTTTTATTTCTTAATTTTAGAATCAAATGTAAGACCGCATCATAAATATTCATCTAAATGAGTTATTAAGTACAAAAACCAAAAAGTCTAGAATAAATGAATCATAAAAAATAAAAATAAAAAGTGCTTCACAATAATTAAAAAAAAAAATGAAAAATTTACATTTTATATATAATAATATCCTTACAAATATTTTTAAGGAGTTAACAAAATATAAAAATAACTATCAATGGTATTTAAATTATATATATAGGAATTATATTATGCATATATTTTTAAGTGTATCTATGCATATGCTTACAAGCTAGTAAAATATAATAAAAAAACAGAAAACTGAACCAAATTGACTCTAGAAATGGGACAAGTCAAGAAAAAATAAGGAACAGAGACATTTTATCATCCCTAATAAGGTAGGTTGAAATTGATAAGGAGAAAAGAAGAAATAATGAATATAAGAGTGTGGGGCCAGAAAGAGTTAGCCGGTCACGGCTCGCTTCAAACCAGGCCCAAAGGCCCACGCCGAGGAGGTGTCCAAGGTCCGAGGACGAGGGCGTAAAGCCCAGTTGCCCAAGAAACAGTGCCGAGGAAGATTCCTTCATCGGATGGACGAGACCACAAAGTGGACACGCAGCACGGCATCAAGGGGAATCTTCCTGAACACCTAAAGAGCAAATAGCAGGTACCCAGCGCCGGCAGCGGAAGCATGGTGGAGGAACAAGCCCCGGATGAACTGTCACCTCCACATTAAATGCCCTCAACTAACGCCCTGGCCACATTAATGAGGATAGGACTCCTGAACAGTGCTGCTTTGGGTGCTGCAACTCACAGGAGGAATGAGAATGCGGCTGATGGGACAGGTTCTCAAGTGGTGACCTAGCTGATCAACAAATGTAGGGCCAGGATCAACTGAAAGAGATATATATAATGTAAGGAGTCCCTCTTGAGAGGGGGACACAAAAAAAGGGATCAGAATTGAGAAGTACTGTAGCAACTTGTGTTCTCTCAAATCTTGTAATCAGTCTTAAAAGAAGTAATAAGGATTTCAAGTTCTAGAAGGCTCGTCTGAGGAGCATTATTGTACCTCCCAATTTACGTTTAAGTTATTACACCCCCAAACACCCATGCATGGCCGCTGCATTCCTCGCTAGGGCCTAGTTCTCGAACTCATTCTCTATAAATTCATTGCAGGGTTAGCTAGGTTTGGGTCCATTCTCTGAATAACAGAAGAGCCCAAAACCGGTTCCTACAAAGAGCATCTAAACTCAAAAAATAAAATGTGTAAAAATATAATACTACTATATGTATATTAAAAAAAAAATCATGAACCTTGTAGCTTAAGCTCAATTGGCATTTCCAAACCCAAATTCAAATCCTCCTCTTTCAAAAATTGAATTATTAAGAAAAATATATAAAAGAAGGAAGGCAAAATTGGGTCCTATACGAGGTAGAAAAGCTCACATGAGAATGGATAAGGTGAGATAAGAGGTTTGTTGTGACCCCTTTCACCTGTCCCTGATTGATTGTTACAATTATTATTATTATTATTATTATTTTTATATGTTGTTTTGAAAATCACTTCCGCTAATCGCGTCATCATTTGTGCCCTTAATTATCTGCTACAGATAGTGAGATATTTATATGAGGTGTACAATTTGTACATTCTTTAAATTAGTTTGAATTCCTCGCAGGTGAATTGGCGATTATTTAAAGGGATGTGTTTGTTTTAAGAAGAGTATGAGATAATAAAAAGGGTCCAGATTAAATTGGTGAGATGATGAGTCAAAGATAGGTTTGCTAAGCACATTCACCAAAGCAGAGACTGTTTATCGTATGTGAATGAAGGAATGAATAATAGTGCGTAGCCTGTAGACTGTAGACTATAGACTGTAGAGGTCTATGGTTCAGAATTCTATAAAAATGGACCCAAATCAAATGGTCCCATATACTATTTTTTGGCTTTTGCCAGAGTTGTTAATAATAGACTTATAATTTTATTTATAATTTGTTGAAATGACATATATATATATATATATATATATATAATTTACCTATATTTAGTCTTTAAGCAATAATATAATATTAAATTATTTACATATTTAATGGTGTATATTATTGAGGCTGATGAAAGAGGACCCTGAACCCTATACATTAATCATTATTTTGTACCTTTTTCTCAAAAAAAAAAAAAAAAAAATTGTACCTAATCCACAGTATAGAGAATGGACACTAAAAAAGAATTTCTCTACCCAGCCCATGTATTCTTTGAATACTAAAATAGAATTTCTTTTTGCCAGTATTTCTGTATTTGTTTAATCTGCCTAAAATACCACACCTACCCGTTTTTTGTGCCACAAATGTTGCTTTTGTTGAGGTTGAGGTGAGATCTAATTAAAAGAGAAGTGATGTCATCGACTTTATTAGGTTTATAGAAAAAATAAATAAAAGTTTTATTAAATCTGCGGTTTGTGTTTTGAGTTTTGGGCAAGAGGGTTCCGTTAAAGGGCTGATTTGGTGCACTCTGCAATTTACCTAAAAAATAAATTGATAAAACTTAAGTAAGGTACAATGTCTTAAATAATAAATAACTATATATATATATATATATAAATTAAGGAAGATAAGTTCAATACTTCGAACATTATAACATTATCTATATTTTATTGGTTAATGCAACTATACATTTAAATATAATTAGAAAACTTAACATGTTACACTTTAAAGATTGTGTATAAATTTTTTCCTTTAACCTACTTAATAATATTGAGAATTTTTACCTATTGAAAAAGATTTTAGTAATAGAGACAAATTTAGGATGAATGCAATTACACATTATTTCACCTAGATTTACACGTGAAATGCACTAAAATCGTGATTTCAAATTATGGATTCAATGCACTTTGTGTGTGTATAAGTTTGTATGAAAGAGTGTAATATATACCACTCGTGAAGTTATTGGCACAATTTGCCCAAGGAGTTTTCTCTCTCTTAAGAAAGAAATTTGTCACCATTCAGTTTACAGGCAAGGAAGGAATTTTACAAAAAGAAATGTGATCCAATGAGAAAACACCTGGAGAATAAGAAAATATTTTTATCTCTTCACCACATGTTTCTAGGGTTACAAAGTTCGATAAAATAGGCTGACCCATTTTTGGAGAAAACCCTTTCTAGAATTTCCCACAGGCCATGGCCAAATGCATCAGCATCACTAAGAAGCTAGTGTAATTATTAATGGAAAATGCTAACAAGTGTCTTTAAAGCATTAGTTAATAATTCATTTAAAGAAAGTTTTGATACCATTTTTATGGGAAATAAAAAAAACTATTAAAATATTAATTACTTTTTTTTTTTATTTCTCATAAAAACTTTCTTTAAATAAATTATTAACCAATACTTTAAAAATACTCGTTAACATTTTCTATTATTAATTAGTACTAGTCTAATGAACTTTGGTTTCCATTGGAGGAAGCTATAAAGTCTTAAAGACTTACACATGGCTGTATGGCTCACTAGTACAAAAAAACAAATCAGAATAAAACCTAATTAATTAAAGTTTACAGGATAAGGTACATGCTTTTCGACCAATTAAGGATCATTAGTAGATAGAGCTCACTATCACCTGTGATAGCTGTGATTATGTGATCACTACAAGACCCAAACCTCTGTTTCTCTATCTAGGATCTAATGTCTTTGGGGCTCAAACCCCGAGATTATTTGTCTCCTTCCCCAATATCACCATCTTTAGATTAACAAAATATAGGTAGAGTTATCCATAAAAGCAAATTTAATACTCAAAACCCTAGGTAAAGTACGGGGTCCCCTCATTTCAAGTGTTAATTTTGATGGGGTCCTATACTAATTGCAGTCCTAGCAATAACCTTCTCAAAAGAATTAGAGTAAAGGTATGTGTTCAAAAACATTCTTTATGACAAAGTGCTATTATTAAACAATAGTAGCTAGTGTGGGGACTGTGGATTGTTGCTAAAGGCCCTACTCACATGTTGTGTTCCCCTTGTCTCTGGTCTCAGTCATCTGACCCATGTCCTTTGCTTACGATATCTCATCCTGGTTGCCTGGCTTAGTTTATATACAAAGAAAGGTGGAAAAATTCTTAGGTTGGAGTTTGACCAATTGGCGTTTTCATCACCTTACAAATACACGGGAGCATCAACAATGGGAGGAGGTATACCATCACCATGCATCCGGTGCATGTATATTCCCTATCACATAGAAGTGGTAGAATCCACCTCCATATGAGAGGGAGGAAACATACATCAGATACATTGTGTATTTTCTTCTATATTGAAAGTATTAAAACTCCTAAAATGCTATTTTAGCATTCCAAAAAACAAAAACATCTACATTCGAGGCGCTAAACCTAAAAAAATTTATTGTTTTTTATTTGCTATCTCTTGTCTCTCTCACTTTTCTCTCTCTCTGACCTCGCCATTGGCACCTCTGAGTTGAAGATTGGTGTGGGTTGATCAAATTGGTGGCGTGGTCGATCTTGGGTATTAAAGCAATATGGGTATAATTTATTTTCCTCAACATGTGGCCGGAATTTAAAGTGGATTGCACCACTACAATACCTTATGCCATTTTTTTTTTTTTTGGAAGAAAAATACCATCAGAACTAAGGTCTCTTCAAAGGGTATATATGGAACATGGCGTACTTGACTTCCTCATCTATGAAGGGCTATTGATGTGGATTGAACTAATGACCTTTTTTATAGTGGCCAAAGTGCCTTCCGTACGGGGGGGGTCACTCCAACAAAACAATTTACTTATTTTTAGGTTGAAAGGGCTAACATATTAGCTAGACAACAAGAAGAACTAGACTATTGCAAGTAGTAATTGCCCTAACAAGGGGCAGCAAGTTCTCCATCATAGGTGGTGGGTTATCAAATTGCACAAAAGAACAAGACAAATTAAAGCTCAATTTTACGGCGCATCAGCATACTAGTTAGCCTCGCAGTAAATATGCTCAATCTGAACCTTGAAGATAGTTCTCAATAGGTTCCTACAATTTGTGAGCAGTGGTTCCAATAGTTGGTTAGCAACAGAGTTCTTCCTCAGTTGAACATTAGATAACATCTAGTTTGATAATAAAGTTTTCAATGCGGAGTTTTTAGGCTAAAGTAAGCCCATCTCTTAAGGCCCAAATTTCCCCTAGACAGCTTGTAGAGGTGCCATTTCCTCTGGAGAAACCACTGAGCCATTCACCACTCGAGCAAAACATTGCTTTTAGTGGAAAACTCCATTGATTTATTGTCACTAGTGGCATAATTTTAAAAGGTAATGAACTGAAAGATGAAATTGAAATTTAAAAGGTGCAAAACGAATTTTCATTTTTAAATACGCTTAGAGCTAAAGTTTTCAACTTTAACATGTAGATGTAGTTGTCCCAATAAAGCCTCAAGAAAAAGAAAGTAGGAGGAAAAAGACATATTGGGGGGGAACCAACTTTATAAACCAATTACGTCGTTCCTCATTTCCATACTTTTTCTTTAGTCCCACCGCGTAAGAGAATTCAAACTTTTCTTTTCTTTGCTTTAATTTTTAGACCACAACTAGGGCCTAGAACCCATTAGGTAGAGACCCTTGAGAAAATCTCTCACATGCCTAGCTTATATTGGGTTGGAGAGAATACTATGTTTGTTGGGACCTATGTAAGTTTGACTGAGACTGGCATAATGGTTACAACCTTTGTAACATGGGTCCCCAAGTTTCCCTCTTTTCTTCCATTCTTTAAAAAGTTTGATTAATTTGGTTCATAAAAAGTTCCTTTTTTGTTCTCCAATTTCAATTTTCAAATAAGGGTCTATGTTAGTTTGGCTTCAAAGTCAATGATGCAATACAATTTTTTTGCAAGGAGAGCAATGGTAGAAATACTTTGAATTAATTCTCAGTGTGGGCCATGTACCACTAAAAGGTTCTTTGCCTTCTAAAGTGTAAGTATATTTCTTCGAGAAATCAAGTAGGGTGGATTAAAATGATTGTCCCCTATTCCTGTCACGTTTTCTCTCTCTTTTTTTTTTTTTTTTTTTTACTCTTAGTTTCTAACTACTATCTTGCCGTGGGTTATTTTTCTCACTTGGGTCTTTTCCCTTTTTCTGGGTTCCTCTCTCCGAGTATTTACTGCTCTCTTATCATGGTTTTCCTTCCTTAGGTGCTTTTCTTCCTCCTTCTAGGTGTTTTTCTTCTTCCACTGTTTTTCACTCTTTCCTCTGTTTTTTCCTCTACCCCGGTCTCCCTTTTCTGCCGTGGTTACCTTTCTTTTATACCAAACTGATTCAATGGGATTTCTCCCTTTTACTCTTAGGGCTTCACCAACTGTTTTTTGGTTTGTTGTGGGTATCCTTTCAAGATTACCCACTCACCCATTGGTTGCCCCTGCCATTGCTCAGTACATGTTTGCTGCACGACAAAATTCTCTTTTGTTTATTCCTGCCGTATACCTCTACCTCTAGGTTCAAAGACCATGAATGAGCTATCTCACTACCCAGTTCTATGGCATGCATTAGATGGTCCCAGCCATTTATTAATTCTTTTGGGTAAGATACCATCCCAGCAGGATATATTCCCAAAAGAAGTCATGGCAGGAAACTAAACATAAACCCCCTTTTCCCCTCACCACCAAACTACGCCCTTTGAATCCCTTTGACCGTGGGCCCACTTCCCTTGTATTGGCTAGGTACAGGTTGGTGGGACTTCGACCTTTCTATTTTTGTTTTCTTTCGTTCTCACGCTGTTCCTGCCGTAGCAGATTAGTTCTGTTTCGTCCTTCTGCATGTCTCTGTCTTATTTCTTCACATGTTTTCTACTGTGTTTGTCATTTCTTTTAGCTTGGCTTTTCTTTCCTTCACACGTTTTCTGCTACTGACACTTCCTGTTGCTCCTTGTTTCTTTTCATCGTTCTTTTTCATATCAGTTTTCAGGCCTGTCTTTTTTATACAAAAGGATTTTGGGCCTTTGTGAACCAAATAATGTTGACTAGATCAAAAGGATATTGGGTCCAATTTATCTTCATTTGCCGAAGCCATTCTGCCAAACAACTGTATTCTGCGGCAGATCTGTATTCTGTTGAAGAACTGTATTCTGCGGCAGTAAAGCCTTTTACCGAAGAATAGGGACTTGTGTTTTCATCTGTTGAAGCCATTTTGGCAGAGAACTATATTCTGCGGTAAAGCTATATTTTGCGGCAGATTTGTGTTTAGCTGTAGATTTGCTTTCACTTGCACTTCTTTCTTTGCTCTTCAGTCTTCTTGGTGGGTCTTTGGGTCTTGTTTCTCATTGAGCTTTCTTCCTTATAGGCCTTTGGGTACAGATTTGCAAAAATGGGCATCAACAACAGGCAATGAAGGAATTTTACAAAAAGAAATGTGATCCAATGAGAAAACACCTGGAGAATAAGAAAAGATTTTTATCTCTTCACCACATGTTTCTAGGGTTACAAAGTTCGATGTAAAGTAGGCTGACCCATTATTGGAGAAAACCCTTTCTAGAATTTCCCACAGGCCATGGCCAAATGCATCAGCATCACTAAGAAGCTAGTGTAATTATTAATGAAAAATGCTAACAAGTGCCTTTAGAGTACTGGTTAATAATTCATTTTAGGAAAGTTTTGATATAATTTTTATGGGAAATAAAAAAGCTGTCAAAATATTAATTTTTTTTTTTCATTTTCCATAAAAACTTTCTTTAAATAGATTATTAACCAATACTCTTGATAACATTTCCTATTATTAATTAGTACTAGTCTAATGAACTTTGGTTCCCATTGTAGGAAGCTATAAAGTCTTAAAGACTTACACATGGCTGTATGGCTCACTAGTACAAAAAAACAAATCAGAATAAAACCCAATTAATTAAAGTTTACAAGATAAGGTACATGCTTTTCGACCAATTAAGGATCATTAGTAGATAGAGTTCACTATCACCTGTGATAGCTGTGATTATGTGATCACTACAAGACCCAAACCTCTGTTTCTCTATCTAGGATCTAATGTCTTTGGGGCTCAAAGCCCGAGATTATTTGTCTCCTTCCCCAATATCACCATCTTTAGATTAACAAAATATAGGTAGAGTTATCCATAAAAGCAAATTTAATACTCAAAACCCTAGGTAAAGTAAGGGGTCCCCCCATTTCAAGTGTTAATTTTGATGGGGTCCTATACTAATTGCAGTCCTAGCAACAACCTTCTCAAAAGAATTAGAGTAAAGGTATGTGTTCAAAAACATTCTTTATAACAAAGTGCTATTATTAAACAATAGTGGCTAGTGTGGGGACTGTGGATTGTTGCTAAAGGCCCTACTCACATGTTGTGTTCCCCTTGTCTCTGATCTCAGTCATCTGACCCATGTCCTTTGCTTACGGTATCTCCTTTGCTTACGATATCTCATCCTGGTTGCCTGGCTTAGTTTATATACAAAGAAAGGTGGAAAAATTCTTAGGTTGGAGTTTGACCAATTGGCGTTTTCATCACCTTACAAATACACGGGAGCATCAACAATGGGAGGAGTTATACCATCACCATGCATCCGGTGCATGTATATTCCCTATCACATAGAAGTGGTCGGATCCACCTCCATATGAGAGGGAGGAAATATACATCGGATACATTGTGTATTTTCTTCTATATTGGAAGTATTAAAACTCCTAAAATGCTATTTTAGCACTCCAAAAAACAAAAACATCCACATTCGAGGCGCTAAACCTAAAAAAATTTATTGTTTTTTATTTGCTATCTCTTGTCTCTCTCACTTTTCTCTCTCTTTGACCTCGCCATTGGCACCTCTGAGTTGAAGATTGGTGTTGGTTGATCAAATTGGTGGCGCGGTCGATCTTGGGTATTAAAGCAATATGGGTATAATTTATTTTCCTCAACACGTAGCCGGAATTTAAAGTGGATTGCACCACTACAATACCTTATGCCATTTTTTTTTTTGAAGAAAAATACCATCAGAAGATTCAGAACTAAGGGCTCTTCAAAGGGTGTATATGGAACATAGCATACTTGACTTCCTCAGCTATGAAGGGCTATTGCTGTGGATTGAACTAATTACCTTTTTTATAGTGGCCAAAGTGCCTTCCATATAGGGGGGGTCACTCCAACAAAACAATTTACTTATTTTTAGGTTGAAAGGGCTAACATATTAGCTAGACAACAAGAAGAACTAGACTATTACAAGTAGTAATTGCCCTAACAAGGGGTAGCAAGTTCTCCATCATAGGTGGTGGGTTATCAAATTGCACAAAAGAACAAGACAGATTAAAGCTCAATTTTACGAGCGCATCAACATACTAGTTAGCCTCGCAGTAAATATGCTCAATCTGAGCCTTGAAGATTGTTCTCAATAGGTTCCTACAATTTGTGAGCAGTGGTTCCAATGGTTGGTTAGCAACAGAGTTCTTCCTCAGTTGAACATTAGATAACATCTAGTTTGATAATAAAGTTTTCAATGCGGAGTTTTTAGGCTAAAGTAAGCCCATCTCTTAAGGCCCAAATTTCCTCTAGACAGCTTGTAGAGGTGCCATTTCCTCTGGAGAAACCACTGAGCCATTCACCACTCGAGCAAAACACTGCTTTTAATGGAAAACTCCATTGATTTATTGTCACTAATGGCATAATTTTAAAAGGCAATGAACTGAAAGATGAAATTAAAATTTAAAAGGTGCAAAACGAATTTTCATTTTTAAATACGTTTAGA
This sequence comes from Quercus suber, assembly GCF_002906115.3. Classification (NCBI taxonomy): domain Eukaryota; kingdom Viridiplantae; phylum Streptophyta; class Magnoliopsida; order Fagales; family Fagaceae; genus Quercus; species Quercus suber. The sequence continues at coordinate 690,524 of NW_027069625.1, read as the reverse complement.
GCTAAAGTTTTCAACTTTAACATGTAGATGTAGTTGTCCCAATAAAGCCTCAAGAAAAAGAAAGTAGTAGGAAAAAGACATATGGGGGGGAACCAACTTTATAAACCAATTACGTTTCTCATTTCCATACTTTTTCTTTAGTCCCACCGCGTAAGAGAATTCAAACTTTTCTTTTCTTTGCTTTAATTTTTAGACCACAACTAGGGCCTAGAACCCATTAGGTAGAGACCCTTGAGAAAATCTCTCACATGCCTAGCTTATATTGGGTTGGAGAGAATACTATGTTTGTTGGGACCTATGTAAGTTTGACTGGGACTGGCATAATGGTTACAACCTTTGTAACATGGGTCCCCAAGTTTCCCTCTTTTCTTCCATTCTTTAAAAAGTTTGATTAATTTGGTTCATAAAAAGTTCCTTTTTTGTTCTCCAATTTCAATTTTCAAATAAGGGTCTATGTTAGTTTGGCTTCAAAGTCAATGATGCAATACAATTTTTTTGCAAGGAGAGCAATGGTAGAAATACTTTGAATTAATTCTCAGTGTGGGCCATGTACCACTAAAAGGTTCTTTGCCTTCTAAAGTGTAAGTATATTTCTTCGAGAAATCAAGTAGGGTGGATTAAAATGATTGAAAAATCATTTATGTAGCCACATGTGTCCTTGACTGGCATGAGTTATATAAATGGCCTCAATCTAAATTCAATCAAAGTGGTTTACTCCAAAAAGGACATTAGATAGGGACAAATATATCAAACCAAGTTAGAGAGTATGGGTTGATAACAATTTGATAAGAGATTTCAGTATATTTCATACCAAAAATACAAAGGTAGAGTAAATTATGATTCATCACCTTTTGATGAAACATATTTACAGTTCATCTCTTTGTAGTTTAAAAAAGGGGAACAAGGACACAATTTGGTGAACCAATCAAGCGATGCCATATCATTATCTATACACAACAACTATATGAAATCCTAGTTGCACATAATCCTTTTTCATTCTTCCTTTTTCTATTATGGTTGCATTCTTCCTAATAGGGTGATTATATTTGTGGTTTTAGCTCTTAATTTTAGCGAAAGCAAGGTCCCAAGTGATTGATTATGTCCTTTGTTGAACCATGGACTCTAATAAAGTTTTGCACTTAATTGGTAAGAAAAAGGCTTTCATTAAGGTGAATCTTTGACAAGTTGTGGCCACAGAAGAATCACACAAGGAGGAGATTTGTTGGCATATTAATCCAGTTAGTGTATATCCTAACTCCATCCATTAAATCTATTTAAGGAATTTTTATGAAAAATTGAAAAAATTGTCAAAAAAGTTAGTTATTTTTTCATTTTACTATTAAAAGTTTCATAAAATGATTTATTAATCGATGTCCAAGGGGCATTCGTTAGTAAAACTTTATTAACTTTAGAAAGATAATATTAGTTAATTAATTGGGTCCCTTATCAAGTTTTAATGCGTGAAGATTGAATTGGATTTGAGTATTGTTGATTCAATCCCAGTTAAACATTTTGAATTTTTTTTTTCTCAGTAAATATTAACTCAAAAAGTTTAATATTTTTTTGAGTTAATATGTACGAAGCTCTCTCAAACTCAAATATCAAATTAAACAATAAATATAAAAGGCAATTTTTATCATGGGTTTGGAAGTTTTGGACCACATCATTTTTCGATGAAGCTTAATATAAATAAACTCTAAAACCAAAACCAATCCGTCCTCAAGTTTATTCATTATCTCAAAAAAAAAAAAATATCCAGTCAACTCAAAATTTCATTGTTTTAGAAGTCGAAGAAAACTGTTTCGTGAAAATTTCAAGAAAAATAAATCTTAGATTGTGTTGAATATTACTTTTGATGCATGTTAAATGAGAGAATATTATCAAACGCAATATGTTATACCATGTTGTGTTTGCTAGAGTGGATGCGGAAGAGGAAGCATAGAATAGAAACATCAAGAACACGAGAGTTACGTGGTTCAGCCTTGACGGCCTACATCCACGGAGGAATCCCTTAAGGGCTACATCTTTATTGTGTAGGAGTGTAGTACAATAACCTCTGTTACAATGAACCCTAACATGAGTATATATAGGCGACTAAACCCTAGACTACTAGTACAAGCAGGAATGGGCTTGGGCCTATTACATTGGGCTAATATATGTTTAATATATATCTCTAACACCCTCCCTCAAACTCAAGGCGGAAGCTCGATGAAGGCTTGAGGTTGGATAAGTATGAGAAGATCACTTGGAGATGCCTTGAAGAATGCCTTTGAAGAAACCACAATGAAGAATGTGACAATTGACCAATTTCGGAGTTTCAAATGAAGAAACGGAGTCCAAAATTGGAATCTACGCGAAAAACTGAGCAAGATAGGCCATTTCGAAAATTTTGACTTTTGGTCAAAGGTCAACGCAAAAAGTCAAAGTCAACTGGTCCAGGGTCAAAGTCAAAGGATACTGGTCCGGGTCGGTTCCGGGTTTCCGGGTCGGGTAGCAGGGCCGCTGACGTCATCCTATGACGTGTCGCTGATGTGGACTAGGCTGATGTGGACGTGCTGCGTGGCTGTTGACGTGGAGTGATGACGTCATCATGTGACGTCAGATGACATCAGCGGCAATTTTCCGGCGCGTGGCAGGAGCGTGCAATGTTCACCGGCGCGTGGAGGAGAAGCCCGAAATCCCAGTGGCGCGTGAAAGCGCGTGCGGTGTTAGATGGCTGCCGAAATTTCAGGTTCTGTTGATCGGTCGACGTGGAGGCCGTATGGGTGGCGCGTGTACCAATAAGACTACTTGGTAATGGAAATCTGTGGCGGCGCGTGGGAGATTTACCGGAGCTGTTGGCGGTGAGTGGAGGCGCGTGAGGACGCCGTTAGAGGCCGTGTTCCTGGGTTTTGGTCGCGGGAGGTCGTGGATCACGTCTGTGGTGTTGGTTTCATCAGGCGAGACTTAGATTTGCACAGATTTGAGAAGTTGAGTCACGGTTTTGCTTGAGTTTGTGGATCTTGGACACAGCACTGAGCCATGGTGGCTACAAGATGCCATGGAGTCTAGATTCAGCAGAGAAGCATGTGTGACTTCTAATGGTGATGTGCACATTAAAATCTTCTTTGCTTGCTAGAGATTTTGTTTGATGCCAAGAACGGAGTTTGGCTTTGATACCATGTTGAATATTAGCTTTGATGCCATGTTAAATGGAGAATATTATCAAACGCAATATGTTATACCATGTTGTGTATGCTAGAGTGGATGCGGAAGAGGAAGTATAGAATAGAAACATCAAGAACACGAGGGTTACGTGGTTCAGCCTTGACGGCCTACATCCACGGAGGAATCCCTTAAGGGCTACATCTTTATTGTGTAGGAGTGTAGTACAATAACCTCTGTTACAATGAACCCTAACATGAGTATATATAGGCGACTAAACCCTAGACTACTAGTACAAGCAGGAATGGGCTTGGGCCTATTACATTGGGCTAATATATGTTTAATATATATCTCTAACAGATTGGATGAGTTTAACTTAAATACAGATAACAATACTTTATGACAAAAAAAAAAAAAAAGATAACAATACTTTGCCACAATCTATTAAACTATCAGACAGTATATAAAACTTTAATTGATTCATTTAGCTTATGAGAAGTGAGAAGCCCTTGAAGTTGATTGCGATCCCAATATGAAGGCCTCATTTGTTTTAGGGGTTGCATGACTCGGGGCCTTGGTTTGAAGAGACTTCAGCCCAGCTTAACTGCATCATGGGCTATCCTCTGTTGACAATCAACTCGTGGGCCTCTTTCATCTTAAAAAAACATAAACTCATGTGCGTCTTCTGTATCTTTGTTTACTTAAGAGAAAATATTTTTTTTTTAGAGTAATTATTAAGTATTTTTGGATTACAGTGATGTGAGGTTTGTTCTTTTCATATTTATAGTATATTTTACTAATAATTTTCGTTCTTTTTAGCATCAATCTGATATCGTCACAGTAAAGTCTGAAAAAAAAAAAAAGAAAGAAAGAAAGAAAGAAAGAAAATTTAATTACTTAAACATGTCTCTCTCATGGAGAGAATTGAACAACATCACTAATCACAAAGCTCTTGGTCCAAACTCCACCAAAGTTAAAAAGCTTATAAATTTAGTACTGTGCATTAAAATGGCCTGTACCGTAATTGAGGGATTTGACCCAATTATGTGCTTAGACGTGAGTTTAGATGGATTTGAGGTTTGTTTGTTTATTTTGTTCACATGTTATTCCAAGTGGAAACTCAGTTTACATACAAAAACCCATTTTATTTTGATTATTAGTCATGTCAACATTTTTCATTTATTACTTATAATGGCAAAAACTATTTTAATATAACACCAAAATAATATAGTCTAAACTAACACATTTAAAATGTTAGTGTTAGAGATATATTAGCCTATTAGTGTAAGCCTAAGCCTAATTCTACTTTGTGTCATGTGATTGCAATAGGCAGAATCAAAAAGCCAAGTTTGAGACTTACCGAGTAGAACTGAGAGAGTAGTGGAAAGAGATGCATTACCAGCCATACGAACAGCCTGAGCTATGATATCCTGTAGTTCAATAGGGGAGAGGTTGATAGTGGATCCAGAAGACTGGGACTTAGCTGAAATGGAAGGGATCGACGAAGTAGGCTCAATATTAGCAGCAACAGCAGTAAATTTGTTGCGACGATAACAAGTCTTAATGGTGTGGGCAGGACGCTTGCAATAGTTGAAGAACTTTTTGTTGGTCTGCTTGTGACGATTGTTAGAGCCAGAGAAATCACTTGATTGCTGAGGTTGCTCTACAGTAGGAGCAGAAGGAGTTAGATTACTTGTATAGGCTTTAAGCCCAGTTAGATTACTTGTATAGCACACATATTTACTTGTATTGCACACATATGTCTTCTATATAAAGGCACCCATGTACATTCTTTGATCAAGAAATACAATACCATCGCATTCAGTATTTCTAACATGGTACTAGAGTCACTTTCTTATGGCCATTGTTTTATATCCTTATGATATATTTAAAAGCAATCTTTGTCTTCCTCGGTATTTTTTCGTTGCGTTCATCTTTTTTGGCTTCTTATTGCTACCGTCAAAACTCTCCGGTATAGTCATGTCACTGTTAGATTTCGCATCAACCTTGCAAGACCATTGCATTCCTCAAACTACCGTCACAGAGCCACACTTCATTCAAGGGATCTTCTCAACCTTATCAAATCTCAAGATTTCATCAAGTTTCAATCTTGAGTTTGAGAGGGGGTGTTAGAGATATATTAGCCTATTAGCGTAAGCCCAAGTCTAATTTTACTTTGTGTGAAAGCCAAGTCTCCTACTTGTACAAGAAGTCTATTAGTCTAGGGTTTAGTCTACTATATATACACATGTTATGATTCATTGCAACATAGGATTTGTACTACACTATAATATATTATTGATGTAACCCTTTAGGGTTTTCTCTGTGGATGTAGGCCGTTAGGCTGAACTACGTAACCCTCGTGTGTTATTGTGTTTTATACTTTATGCTTTCGCTTCCGCATCCATACTAGCATATTCAACATGGTGTATCAATGCTAATATTTAATAGTTAGAAATCATTTTGACATACGGGGAAAATGATAGGGTCCAAAATAATAATTAACCCTTAGAGAAATATATTCATCACCAATTTCTTGTGATTTTTAAAACAACATTGAGAGAAGAATAAATTTCTTGATGAAAAACCAGAGTAATATGTTATTAAGGTCGCCATAAATTCCTTCACTTTATAAAACCAGAATGATTCATTTACACAGCATAAAGCATGCTAAAGTAAAGGAGGTACAACTTAACATGCATATTCCTTGGGAGCATTACTCAATTCATGATCTGCCCTTCTTTGCTTTCTCCTCCATTCTCTAACATTTCAACAGGAGAGAGAGACTGAAAATTTTGTACATTGTCACCATTAACATAGACTACCTTAAAGATGTCATACTTAAATTCGAGAGAAAGACGATCAAGATAAGGCAGCATTGAACTTCTATGATCCGAGTTTAAAATCCATGAGTAACAAAATTGGAGAGACTTCCACACATAAAGAGATGCCACTCTTGGGCTACTTTGGCATTTCAAGCAAACTCCAGCAGCAACACCTTCCATCTTTAGAAAGCTAGATTTGAATAATTCTAAGCATGCATAAGAAAGGTCATTTAGGTCTCCACCATCAGAGGTCACTGCTACATTGATGGATATTGTGTCACCTGTGGAAAACCTTACGGCTGAGAAGCCATCTCTTGATTCTCCAGCATATGCATCAAAGAAGCTATGCTCATCTAAGATAGCCATGCTTGATATATTGGTTAACATTGAGACCTAGGACAAGAGTGAAGAGGGTATTAGAGGAGAAGTGCCAAAAAAATTAAAGAGAATCTGATGAGGGATGCAAATTATGACAAAATACTTAACAAAAGAAGTCATTATATGATCTTTTCTGAGTTAAAATCATTGGAGAATTCCCACTCTTATTGATTAAAAAATTATAAAAAAAAAATTATTAAGTATTCATAGAATAAGCGATGACATGATTCTCTACACCAATAAATATAATTTATTTATTACATAATTACTGATATAAACTCAAAAAGTAGTATTAGATAGCTTATATTTATTAGTATGAAGTACCATGCCAGTTGTAATCTAGGAAAACTCCCCTCCTTTGGTTCCATGCATCAAAAGAATTTAAGAATAGAGGAATTAAGAGAGTACATTTTAGGATCAATATTTTTTTTTCTTCAAAATTTAACAACATATATAATGTCATGTCATTGAAAATTTTAAATAAACAATATATTATATATATATATATATATTTAGATCTTTAATATTTAATATGAAGATTATAAACTATAAATTAGATCAAGTGAATAAAGGGGATTTTATTATTATCTGAGATTGAATTTTAGCTTTAGACTAGCTTAATCTAAGTGTATGTAGTGCCGGTTTGGATAGCACTTTGTTTCACTTAAAGTGGCATTGCGTTTTCATTTTTTTTTTTTTTTTTAGCCAGACTTATTGACTTTTGGGAGAAAAAAATACTGTATGTAAACTGTGTGTACACTGTTTATGTACTGTTTATATATTGTTTACGCATTAAAAATATTAAAAATAGGTCCCACGATATTATTTATACATTTAAAAATTATTTTACTACAGTGTTTTGAGTAACAATCAGTTTTCAGCAACAATAAGTTGTATCCAAACGAACCCATATGTGAAGTTCTCAGAAACTTAGAAACTTGAACCTTGACCCTTGCCCCTCTCACACCTTAGAACTAGAAGTACTTATACTTATGAAATGACTATCATGTCAATGATTCGTTGTAATAAATACTAAATAGTGGAGATTCTAAGAATAAGTAAAAATTTAAAATTTCCTTGAGCATTAATCACGCAATAAAAAGCAAATAATCATGTGGTAGATGGACCTTATGCGGCCCATTACCCCCATCAATCTTGTCATTACCCTAAAGTAATACCCCTTGGTTTACTTTGTTGACTTATATGGTCTATGTAATTTCTTAAGGAGATTTTTTTTTTTTGGGAGAAAATTAAGAAGAATTATTTTAGTGTATCTAGAAGTGAACTACATAAAAATAAAGCTAAGCTATTTAAATAAAACACAAGGAAAAAAATTGAAAATATTATTTAACTTACAAGGCTAGTACTTAATGATTCTTTGTTTTCACAAGATCTCTTCAGCCATGCTCCGTACCATATAATCTGAACGAAAGATTAATCAATTAAGATCTCCAAAAAAAATTATGTTACTGTTTGGTTGTTCCCATTCAAATGAAAATGAAATAAATGAATTATCAAAGAAAATCAAATACACTTCTAGGACCAAAAATACACTAATAGTGTGTAAGGCAATGTTTATATTAGTCTCATTGGACCATCGAAATATGTGCCTGGAAATCAGGCTGATTGGTTGATTGGTTTAAACTTCAAAGGACAATCAAAAAATTTGATTTGATAGGAAGGGAGAAACACAATTAGTACATATTTTCTATCCCAAAAAAAAGGTACATATTAAATACCAATTTACTCAATCACAGGATGGCCAAGTGTTACTCAAATGTAACCATAGCTGATTAAATAATTAGTAGTAATAATGATACTAAATAAACAAATAAAAGATTGATCCATTGATTCAAAACTTAAGTTGGAAGCTAAAAAAAGGGATTATACTTACATAAAACTGCTTTTGCAATTAACTTTATTTAGAATAAGAAAAGGAGGTAAAGAAAGTTATATATATATATATATTGTAATCCAAATTCCAAAGACAAATAATAGTTTAAAAAACTTTATGGAACACTTTTAGTGAGAATCAAATTCGGAAAAAAAAAAAGCAATTGAAACAAATTTTGTTCATGTAAAACAGTATAATGGAAACTGAAATACAGTAAAGCAATTGAAAACACAATTTTTACAAAGCAAGTATATTTAATCTGAAATGAAGTGAAACATGAAAGTTCTTACCATATTTCCATGAATGCTCTTGAAGATAGAGTTTTGTACACAACCAAGAGTCTCAGTGCATAAAGAGAATTGTTTGAGGGCGTCAATAAATTCATCAACCAATACTACTGTTGGCCTGAAGATGAAAAAGCATATATCCAAATTTCTATTGTTAAAAGGCACAAAGCAGGCCATTCTTTTCTCTCTTGAGTTTCAGTCTCAGCTTCCTTCGCTTATTTTCTTTGAAGCTTCTGTCTCTCCTAAATGAACCAAGGAGAGCAAGAAAAGCTAATGAATACTCGAACCTTTGATGAGAAAATTGTTTAATGGTATAATTGAAAAGACAAAAATTCAATTGGTCATGGTGACTGACTTGCCAGGTCTTCTTTGGCTACTTCAGCTTTTGAAACAGAGAAAAAGGAAAATTTAAATAAAAAAAGAAAGACTTTGAAGTAGAGATGCTCAAGTCTTTTACATTGACTAGTTCTGGATGTTCACTAGCAAAAGAAAAAGACTGATTCTAGATGCTAATATATAGAGAAAAAATAAAAGTAAATAATAAGAAATTGAACAAGGGGACTTGTATAACCCAGGGATTGGAAGTTCTTTCCCAAATTATTGGCACCCTAAATCCAAGTTATCGGTGTTCTTCTTTGTTTTTGTTTTTTTTTTTGTTTTTGTTTTTGTTTTTGTTTTTTTTTTTTTGGTAACTTGATTAATAATTTACTTGAAAATTCGATGCCTCGTTCTCGGTGTGAAATGATACAATTATATGAGGCTATCTCAGCCTTCTCAGGTTTTCACAATTTGATTTATTATATTTATATATAAGCCATAGTTAATCTAATTAAGCTAACCATTTCTATTTTTATTGGGTCAGTTTCAATTTAAATTTCAAATTTTATGTATGATTTCAAATTAAACCATAAATTCCTAGAAGTTTTAAATTAAATCTTTTGCTTAAAGGGAAAAAAAAAAAAAAAAAAATTCAAAGTTCAAAGCGTAGACCCATTCATAGTGATGTCATTAACAAAATAAAACAAAAATCTCTAAACAAAACACTGTCGTGTAATTATTTCAACACATGTGCCTTTTTCTTTTCTTCTTTTTCCTTGAGAAGAACACATGTGAATAAATCCTATCTAATGTCACTCCATGTAAAACGTGCGCATCATGGATTTGCAGTTTTATTCCAACCCGTTTTTCATCAAATCAAAAATCAAAAAATTCTTAATTAATTATCCTAAAAAATCTATCTATTTTTTTTATGAAGAATAAAATTTAGGTACAATACGAGATGTACATTAAATTCAAACATTTTGGTAAATTGAATATAATTATTTTTTAAAAGGTTTATGTAGAAATAGACGTATTGGTACTCTTACGTAGAATATTAAAAATAGTTAATGTTCAAGCAAGTTTCAACGATACCATTGTAACAATTACAACTCCACTTGTACTTATGGTTTCAAGAGTACATTTAGAGATACACCCCTTGTGGTCCAAACTACAACATGAAATGCTATTCGGACGATAGTTGATCAAGGTATGCAATAAGCTAAAGTCATGATAAAAGGCCCCAATCTCATACGAGACACGTTGTTTTTGTTTTATTAGCCAACTAGGTATTTTAATTTAATTGGGGAACTAAGTGTATTGCATCTAATGTAATTATTATATTTGTGTTTTATCCTTTCATTAATACCCCAAATTAACCCATGAATTAATGATAAAAATATGAAGTTACAAGACCAATGCATAGTGTGAAATATTATAACTAGTCTCATTTCTCCTTTGTTATATTTCAAAATTATGTAAACGAGTTTGATCTTCATTAGGGGTGTAATTGGTTCAGTTCGGTTGGTGTTGAATGTAATTTTTGCATCAAATTGAAGATTTCGGTTTTAATTTTTGAGCACCGAAACTGATTTGTAAGGAAGGGAAGCTGAACCGACCAATTGCATTCGGTTTCAATTCCGTTCAGTCGGGTTTCGGTGTTTGGATGTGAGAAACAAAACCAATTTAAAAAAAAAAAAAATTCATCAAACAGAGATATTATTGGAACACAATAGCAATACAACAACTAACAAGAAAAGCAAGACCAACATAGACCTTTTTTTCAACACAAAATACAGAGCAACACAGCAAAAAACATAAAACACAAACTAAGATTAAACCACCATCTACAACAAAAGGTAGCAGCTATAGAGTTTCTTTAAAACAAAATAAGAAGACATACCCATAACAAGAAACCAAGGGAGAGAATCAATGCTGGAAGAAATAAGAAAAATAGGATCAAGGTATGTGGATATCAAAAAAAGAAAAAGATGCAAGGTATGTGTGGGGACCTGAGGACCGAGGAAGACTAGGAATGCTATGACCATTATTCGTTCATTAGGTGAAAGCACCTTAAACCCGAGGAGTGAGATTGCTTGTGAAGAAGGTAGGAAGGGACGAAATATCTCCTGGAAGCCCGAGTGAAGAAAGTGGCATTCAAGGAGAAGGTCAAGGTATTTGAAAGAAGTTTCCTGTGGAAGCCTACCTACTACCTCAGCATTAAATAACTGTCAACAGCTTTATCAGCTGCATTGATGATGAAATGATGTTTGAACAGTGGATTCACAGCTAAGCAGCCCCTTTTACCACCTTTAATACGAGTTCAATGGGACAAGTGTCCTAAGGAGAACCTAGAAGATAGAGGGATAAGATGTAGGAAGCATAGGAGCATATAAAGGAAGAGAACTTCCAGATGAAGGAACGAGGAAAACATTCAAGAAAAAGAGATTAGAAGAAGAACAGTAGGGAAAAAGAGAAAGAGGAGAGTGCATATCCTTGTGTAAGAATTTTGTCCTTGGGTTGGCCTGAGGAAAACATTTATATTACTTGATTTTCTCTTCTAACTGATTCCTTCTTACTTGAATCTTCGGACTTGAACACAAACTTGTTTTCCCCACTCTCTTTATAAATTCTATCTGTTTGGGCCTAATTTGGTGGTATAGGCCCCACTATTCTAAGTGGGTTTGGGCCCCAAACTTTTGAGTCCTTACATTATGTGTTTGTGATAAGGAGAGAAAATTGGGGGAAGGGAGGCTGGAATGAGAGTTGTAGACTATTAGGGTTATAAGTTTATAACTTATAAGATGCTAGGGTTTAAAAAAAATTTAAAACCTCAAAATGGGTAGGGCCAAGGCTCAAACCTATGAATAAGTGGCCGAAACACGCGTGTCATTCCACTAAGCTACTCACACTATTATGTTTTAAACTTACATAAACATCTATATATTGGTTGATTCGGTTGGTTTTGGGATGAAAAAATCCAGAACCAAAACCGAAACTGAAATATTTTGGTTTCAAGAAATTTAACCCAAAATTGAACCGTACCGAAACTGAACCAAAAAATTGGACTCAGTTCGATTGGTTTTGGCCAGTTTTTTTGGTTTATTTGTTTTTTGCTCACCCCTAATTTTTATATACATAATTCTAATAGACTACTCCAAAAAAAGAAAAAGAAAAACAATTTTTTTTTTTCCTTCTCAATGGTAATATATACCAAAACAGCAATGTTAAGAACAAACTTTTTCAAAACTTACAGATATGACAAGTTTTGATTAGTAGAATATCATCTTCATATGAGAGTATCTTTAATACTATTTCTACCATATACCAATCACCACATGTTACCTTAACAAAAAATAGTTGTTCTATTAGACTTCACGTTGGAAACATTTATGTGTGGCTAATTTGCCCGACCATTGTGAAAATATGAAAATACTGTCATGATTGTACATGGCAAGGAACTTTCCTTAACAGTCCTCCATATAAATTGAGAAGCGCTATGTCTGTAATATTTTCACAGCACTTTTACAACAAATTTTAGGTAGTAAGTTGTTATTGGTTCTAATTTAAACTCATCACTAAAATTACTTTTTTGCCCATTAGTAACAACTAACAACTTGCTACTTAGAATTTGTCATGAAAGTACTATAAAAATGTTGCAAACATAGTATTTCTCATAACAACTGCATAGAATTGATTATATTTCCACCATCCGTTGCAGGCTAATAGTTTATTTATCCCTTCATCAGCTAAAGCCTAAAGCATAGTTTTTGTGGGATAATAAGCAAGCCCATCCCATAACTTTCCCCGGAATGCAAATCAAGTGCATCAAGCTAATTGCTAAAGGCTTGTATTGGTACTGACGCAATAGCAAGCTTAGCAACCTTCGGAAATAAAAAGTCTTTTTTACAACCCGTCATGAGCATAGAACCCAAAATGAGCTATACACCAAGGCTTCCAACTAGAAGTTCATAAAACATTAGCTATCAAACAAGTACTCGTTCAAGCCATCGACTTGTACCTGACATATTAATCGAAATTAAAAGATGTCCGGTGGAATATTCATTGTCCAACATTATTGTCATCCTGTGACATAACATAACTCAGAGTTCTTGGTTTACTGAATGTAGATATTCACTTCTCTTTTACATCTTAACACTTTTCTCATTTGATAAATGCATGACAGATTAATTGCTTGGAAATACACTTCCTAATACCAGTTCTGAAAGCATAATCTTCTGCCTCTAGCATGTGAATCAAAAATCAATTTCTGCACTACCCTCCGTATAATTGTTTTAATTCTTCGGACCTTGCTGCTGAAAATACATATAGATGACTCAAACATTATTCCCTTAGTTTCCTCCAATCAATTTGGGCTGGAAACTGTAAGTATATATCTGATCTTAATTCAAGGTTCATGCATTAACCTACATACACAAAAGTAGAAAAGATATTCATTAAATTTTGGCTTTTCTTCTTCCACCCAGTGCTAGTAGAAATTATAGATGAAACAATTTCAAAACAAGAGAACTACCAACTTGTGCACTAGTTTCAAAGACATTTGGTGCAGTCCAAATAAATTTTATACTAGTGACTGGTGTTAATATTACACCAGTCATCAAATCAAGTTGTGTTTGTGTGTGCTCTGTGCAGTGGTTAAATTTAATTATGTACAAAGAACCAAGCTAAACTGTGCACACGCAAGGTCCTTAATGCAATGAGGTACATGGGTCCTATCTATTAGGATAAGATTAAGATTTGTGTGTTTCTTTAAGGTCTCCATGGAGCATGATTGACCATGTGGTTGCGGATTTGCAGTGGGGATGGTGGTGAGCTTGGTTGTAGATCTGAAATAATGGAATCAAAGAGGAAGGAGAAAAAGTCACTTGTAAAACATGTCGCCTCTCTTAGGCATTTTAATCATAACGAAAAAAAAAAAAAAAAAACTCATGTGTGCTCTCCTCCATCCAAAGTTGTCAGGATTGAGGTCCTACATAGGATTGGTGAGAGGGTCCCATAAATTAGGTCATAGAATCAGATCAAGGATCTTAGGATTCTACTTTCTTTTCAAAATAAATAAATACTAGTAATCATAATTTACAATATATTTTAAAGAATCATTAGGAAAAAAAAGGGGGAATTTTGACATAAATGATATATAAAGGCAAGTATATATATATATATATATTTTATAATCAATCTATTAACCAGATATAGATATGTATTATATATTGATAATTTACAATATATATTTAAATCTCAACCCAAGGCATAAATTAAACCATCATTTACATCAAGACATGATCTGGCATCAACTATTATTATTAGTCAAGTTCTATATAGTTTATACAGTTTTAAGAAAAAAAAAAAAATCAACTCCTTTTGTCTCATGACATCTATATATTGACATACTCGGCTTCCACTACAAGCTACTACTAAATAAAACCATCATCACTCATAAAGTCTATCACACATCTGGCTCCTAATTTCAAGCCATCCTCCAAGACCAAGTGCAAAGAAAGCACAGAGCAATTCAGAAAGAAGTGGAGAAAAAAGGGGAAAAAAGAAAAGAAAAGCAGAGGAGTGAAAGGCATAAAGCTGAAGCTACAAAAGGCATCCTTCAGTCAGTGGCAAAAAGCTATCAGTGATCAACGCTCCCTCTGATAAGTGCATCTTTGTCAAGACCATCGACATGCAAGAGGCCGTCTGTCCATACTACCATCACCATTTAGGCCTCTCTCTCTCTCTCTCCAGGCTTATAATTTTTCTTTTTTTTCCTGAAAATTGAAGTTGGTATGTGTGAATGGATTTGTTAGCTATGTCGAGAAGCATAGTGTGGATAAAGGATTTTGTTATTTTGGCTGAAAGAGGTTTGATTTGTGCCTGTGGTAGAATCATCCAGAATCGACAATGGTTCGCAATCCTACGTGATCCAACATGAGACTCTATCCTGATTCTAATGTATGAACAATTTTATTCCAGTCTGGATTGCAATTTGATGACGATGCCTCCATCTATGTAAAGACATGTGATGAAAGGTGGAGAATACAATAGTTCTTAAACTTTGAGGTTTCCATTGCTAAAATCAACAAGACAGACAAAATAGAAACCAAGACCAAGGCAGAGAGTAGTTAGACCAATTTTCTAATGATACATAACTAGAATGAGGTGTTACATTTTACATGTGTTATATGTGTGACGTAGGATAGATTTTAAAAATCAATTAATGCGTGCTTGTAGTATAGTAGATCTAGGGTTAGGAGAATTTGTGGATTTAGAGTTTGGAACCTTAGAAAGAAGGGATAAGTTTCAAGAATGTCTAGGGTTTAGTAGGGCATAAAAAAATTTTGATTTGGTGGGTTGCAAAAGAGATGAGAAGAAACTGAAATTGAATATACCCACAAGCTGTGAGCAGTGCACATGAACAATACACATAAATAGTGACAGAATATCAAATACAATAGAAAAGGGAAGGGAAAAGGAGAAAATGAGCACTCTAAGACCAACATGCCTCAACATTCAACACTCAACCTTTCTATTAATAGACTCCATATATTCTTCAAGTACATTGAGCACAAATAGAATTAGGGCTCCTAGCATTTCAGAGAGGAAACTTTGGTTGTCATCGTAATGGTGTTATCTAAAAGGCAGTCCCTCATTGTTTAATGTAGTGCATTTGGCGGGAGAGAAACAACCAAAGCTTTATGGATTTTGAAAAGTAGCAAACCTAAAACTTTTCTTTTTTAAAACGTTATTGGATTGGATGTCAACCGTATGAAGTCATTCTATTTTTTTATGATTTGAATAAATTTCCATTAATTACCAAAAGAGAAAAAAAGAAAAAAGAAAAAGGAAAAGAAAAAAGAGTATTAGGACTCCTAATTTGACTAGTAAACTGAAATCCAATAAGGCAATGAAAGACTAACTTTGTAGGGGTTGATGTTGTTAAAAGCTTGTTCAGGCAGCCAGGAACTCAGAAGCCGCATCATTCAACTCATGTATCATAAAAAATTTCTAACTAAATAATTATGATCATAGTATAATAAAATAAGAAGAAGAGAAATTTTAGTTTTAAGGGCATTTCCTCACCTTATCATAGGTATATGGGTATTCTCAAACCATCATGCGCAAGCTGCACAGAGATTCCTTCCCTAAACACATTAAATGGAAAAACTGAATATGAGTGTCTTACTTTATAATATTTCCAGCATCTACAGATAGAGTGCAGAATAAAATCTTAATACCCCAATTCCATGGGGTCTTTCAACTTTCTAGGTCCAGCTCCATAGTGAAACAAGAAACTGGTAAACTATATTAAATACACATTAAAGGTTAACAGCCATGTCAGGCTGTTACTTAAAAGCATTTGGACCAGTTACATTGTGATTCACTTCTAAAAAAGAGAGAATTTTGTACCTTATAGACCATTCCATTAGAAATTCATTGTCCTTGTGATGATCAAACTCATGAGTCATTCCAATTAACAGGGCTCGCTTAGGGCATATCCTCTTCAAAGCTTCAAGGGTCTGCAAAATTAGTTAATGTGACATTAGCAGATTATGTACTTAAGGTGGAAAAAATCAAAAAAGAATATGTCCTTTAGGGAAGTCAGATAAAAATTTTATTTGTGAAAATGTAAACAGACCTGTGGGAGGCAAAAGTGGACATTATGGGATCCTTCCTGCAATAAGAAGAAAGGCAAAGCAAAATATAAATAAGACTAATTATTAAATGAAAAGATTGGAGGAAGTCGCTTTTAGTATTATAGATGATTATGGGGCCAGAGTTTCCAAAATCACATTTCTTGCCAACAGATAATGTCATTGTCTATCTTGCAATTTATCAATGCCAACTATATGTCAATGGAAATATCAAGAGACATATTGAGATATTAAGATACATGTTAAATTAATCAACTCTTACCATTTTTACCCCCATCTACCCCCTCCCCTCCCCCCCACCCCACCACCCCCCCCCCCCCCCCCCCCCCCAAAAAAAAAAACTGGTGAAAGGAATTCTTTTTAAACAAACTACAATTTTGTTATGCAAAACGGTGATTATAGTCAAGTTATTCTGTATAAACATACTTATCAAAAACAAAAAAGTTACCATATAAACATAAACTAATAGAAAATATGTGCAGGTAGAACTGCGTTTTGTTTATACGTAACTTACCTTATCATTATGTTTTCTGTCTTGCAATCTATCTGTGAACATACTCCATTGGATATGTTCTCTACATGCATACTGACATGCTTTGACTACCCACATCACATGATTGTTGTGCAACACATAATTCTGCTGTGACTTGTTCACTATAATCTCTTGACCATTTTCTGATTTTATAAATAAACTTAATCTTTAGAAATTGATATCAAACATAGATATCAGTGTCTTTGATTTTATGAACCTCGACAACATACATTTAAATTTCTTGGCAAGTCATATGCATAAGGTAACAAATAGAAACAGCAACAATGTTGAATATGCCTCTCTTAAGTTAGGCATTTACTTTGTAAGAAATGAAGACAACAGCAATGAGGTGGTATTTGTATGATGGGGATATATAACACCCCACTCACATAGGGGTGGGTTACACACTTGTTGGGTTAACTCCTAAGTGAGTGGAGTGTGGGGTCCACTCACAATAAGTTAGAAATTCTTCATGTAATCTCAATAAAAAGATGTCATAATAATTAATAGATTGCACAAAAAGTATTGACAAGGTGAATTAATGGTCAAGACCACCAGGCGGAGTAAATCAATTGGTTGAAGATGTGCACTGTAGCATCAACAATCAAGCATTGAGTGTTGTCACACTGCACTACTTGAAGATAGCATTTATGCTGCATCATAGATGTGTAATAATTCCAGCAGATGCATTTATGTTATAGCCGTGTACTGGGTATAGCAGATGCATATAAAGCTGTGCATTACATTGTTTGTATGTAATTGCAAATGCATCAAGAACAGCCATAAATGGTAAAAGCAAAAGAGTTATTCATCAACTTCAGTTGACAAAAGAACAAATCACAAACATAAAACTAACAATGGGGATGAAAACTAAAAACCTACTTTTAAGGGGACAATGCTCTTCTGGTGTGGACACAGAGCAAGGATGCAAGGATTTTTTTTCCCATAGTTGCCATATTGGGGATACCATTTTCTACCCCTTTATTCCAGACTTTATTGCTTCTGATAATTTCTCATTTTACTAGTTGACATTTTCAAAATTTTGAATATTTGCTTTTATTGTGATTGAGTGATTTATGATGTACTGATGTCTAATTGTAATCTTTGGAGCCTATTAGAAGGGGACTCCACAAACCTTTTGAGTAGTGCAATTTGAATGAAAATATTTTATGGTTAGAATTGTTTATTGCTTAGTGGTGATTCCATGCACTCTTAGGTATGAAGCCTAGGACTTTCTTTTTATTTATTTATTTATTTTTTGCTTTCCCTCCCACACACTCTGCATCAACTTGTAATCAGGGCACATAAAGAATCTATTGCTACTATTTTGGATGAGTAATTTGTTTTCACTAGGGATGGAACTATTCAGGGCTTTTTGGTTCGTTGGAAGGGATGACCAAAGTTCTGCACTTGGATTAGTAGAGATGAACTACAGCAGCTTGATCCAGATTCATTTGGGCACTACCAAAATGGCATGATATCACCCATCTATCACGCGAGTTTACGAGAGACGGAGGTGACGTTGCACTCACCTGGCAACCTTATGGGGATTCATTTCCTATTGATTGACTTGCTACAAGAACACCTAGGACTTCACTCAACAGGGTTGAGTTTCTCCCACCCCAGGGGAGCTAGTGCAAACACACAGCATGGATGCAAGGATTTTTTCCATAGTTTCCATATTGGGGACGCCATTTAGTACCCCTTTATTTCAGACTTTGTTGTTTTTGATTGATTATCATTTTACCAGTTGATATTTTCAAAATTTGAACACTTAACTTTTATTGCTATTGAGTGATTTACAATGTATTGATGTCTGATAGTAATCTTTGGAGCTTATTAAAAGGGCACTCCACAAATGTTTTGAGTAGAGCATTTTGAATAAAAATATTTTCGGGTTGTGATTCCAAGCACCCTTAAGTGGTAAAACTTAGGGTTTTCTTTTGTTTTCTTATTTTCTTGCTTTCCCACCCACACATTCTCCATCATCTTCCCAAAAGGGGAAATTACATCGAATATAACACACACAAAGACTAGTGAAAGGTGGAAGGCCGTGACTGGTCCCAAGGAGAGGTGGGGGGGAGTACAAGTGTAAACCTTTTTTTTATTGGTAGGTTACATACTCATGGTGGGTCTTGAACCCATGACCTCACCCTCCACCATACTCTTATAAGGGAAGGAGTTCCAGCTGATCTTTAACCACAGATGAAAAGAAAAAAAAATGCCCACAAACATTTTCCTTAAAAATTTTCTATTTAAGTGACCGGATTTCCATTGTGCATATCTTTCAATTACACCTCATGCATATCCTCCAATTCAACGTTAATGATGTGTTTAGTTGTTCCTCTACCCATTATGAGTATTTGAAAAAGATTTGACTAACCTTATATAGCGTATCCAATATAAGAAGATCCAACTGTCCAGCCCCACTTTTCGAAATAACTACAAAACCAAAGATCAAGCTTACATAGATTAGAGGACACATTATCACAAATGATAATTCTTTTTACACTAGTGCCTAATAAATGTCACAAAACTTAAAGAATAATATATTTAGATAAATACAAAACTTCTAGTATATAGACACAAGTGGTACAAAACAAAAAATATGATCATTACTCTTAAGTTTAAATTAATACGTGCAGATCCTGGAAAAAGGTTAGAAAGATTTCCAAATTCTAGCAGCACTAATGATGTAATGTTTGAATTAGAATACATTATTTCCTTTTGCAAGAAAAGTTAAAAGAGACAGATGCAATAACTTGTAATCTTTGAACCAAGGACACAAAATCAGCCATTGACATGAATCATAAACCGCTAAATTTTACATTTACTATGTGCAGAACAAAAAGCAATACTTATAGGTCAACAGTCACCATCTTCTGCATGTGAAAAGAAAGTTACCCATTTTCTATGCTAATTCTTGGAGATCATGAAGGGTGTTTTGGACATCCTTGCATTTATTTATTTAATTAGTGATCAAGTAATCCATAACAACTATAACTCATACAAAACAAAAAGACTCAAATAATTTAAAGCTAAAAAGGTACAGAAAGCTAGCATAATATTTGCCTTAAGCCAGAGAAGAAACATAAACCATTGATAACAATAAGCCATGTGTTTTTGCTAAGTGAAGGTCAAGGAGAATCAATTCCCGGACCTAACCCCACAAACGAAGGCAGAATACTACTAGGCCAATTGGACCATAGATTAAAATGAATCATGTTAAAAGAAATGTTTGTCTAGAATGACACAACACCTCTAATGTCAATAAGCCACCAAAATTTGTCTGTGAGAATTCTAGATTAAACCTTTGGTCCCTAAAGTTTAAGGTTGGTCCAATTTGGTCCTAGAAACTCAAAAAGTTGCAACCATGTCCCTGAAGAAGTGATTTCAATGTTGGTCTAGCATTAATCAAGGTGACACTTTCATGACAAAAATGGTTGATGTGGCTTAAATTTTTCTATAATGATGTATTTAGTTGGATAACCATTCTCAAAGTGACCGAACTATCTCCCATATGCACCCCCATTTTTCTTCCAATTTTCCTTCACAAGAAAATGTCAATAGTGTGCTTAATCAACATCATTTCACTATGAAAAAGTTTTGGATTGTCATATGCAATAGCTACCTACAGATATGCAAGTCATTCTAACAAGTCAAAAGCAGGAGTTGCTACAAACGTGTCCACAGATTATTGTTAGATAAAGTATTCCAAATACATTGACAATGTATGGCTCAAAAGAGGAAACCTTAGTTGATAAAACTACTTTTTTGATAAGTAAAAGGAATTATATGAAGAAAAAAAGAAACAAAGAAAAAGAAACAGATTCAACAAGAACAAGTATAAATACCATATACCTAAAAGCTCCATGGAAAAATTACAAAGCATCCAGAAAATCACACAGGTTGGAAGGTCTACACCCAACTAATGACATCCAATAAAATAAAGATCCAATCATCCTATCTCTCTGTACCTCAAAAAACCTCAGATTTCTTTCCTTCCATATAATCCAACACTTACCATACTCTGTGCTTGCAGGAAAGCGTGAAACATCAGATATATAAGCTACTCTAGACTTTTCACCAAAGAGAAAGCCCAAACAGATGTAATCTTCTCCGTGCATAACCTATAATTAGAATATAAGCATTAAGATACTAATAAGACACACAAAATACGGTATAAATATAATGATTAAGAAAGATATGGAGCTACTAACTGGCAAAGGAACAAATTTTAGGCTTGATGCAACAAATGGTTTCTCAAAGTCGTCCTCAATTATCTTCCAGTCAAGCTGTGCTACCCGTCTCAATTCTTGACCTTCTTTTAGTTTCTTTGGAATCAAGTAAGGAAATTTCACTGCAAGACTGTTTCAAAGGGTATAACACACATATGTCAAGTAATGGTACAAATTTGAAGCATGAAAAGTTAAACAGAAAATTATATTAGTATCTAAACCATTTTACATCAAGTGATTTCCTGATTATAAATTCTCTGTTAGGAAATGTAGTGCACATAAGTGTGAGGCTCAAGTAATTCAGAAACCAGCCAAGTTCCACCGTGTTTTTCCATCTTAGTTGAGTTAGTAACCCGGTAGTCTGGGCCTGTAAGCAACTTAACTATGATAGATCACAGGTGTAAAATCTTCTCAAAAAAAAAAAAAAAAAAAAAAAAAAAAAAAAGATCCCAGGTGTAATATGTAAAAATATATAGAAAAATAAATTGTATATAAGCATTCAATTGATTCTAAATTTAACATGTATGTTCACAAGAGCAAAATTCTCATTGATGAGGATATTATAACACAAGTCTACCTTGGCATCTGAAATGGAGGGGGAAAATCTGTTCAAGCCTTACAGACCGTAGAACAAACTTGTTTAACCTATCGTATTGCTACTATATAGAATTGAATCAGAGATTCAAAAATATGTTTCCTATGGCGCTAAAATATAATAAGCATGAAGCGCTAGGTCATTGAGATTTGAGAACCCAAGTGGACCAAGTTGATCATGATCATGATACATGTTACAATATTCCTGCAGTAAATAGTGTCTTGGTGCCTCCTAAGTGCATGAGAGTTGTTCATACAAAGGAAGGCAATCAACCCCCTTATAATTTATTAAAATGGACAAGCAATTTTATGTAAAGACAAAACTCATTCATCAAACTCACACATCTCCATTGCCTTAAGAGGCAATGCATGCTGTTAAAGAAGTCACTTTCTCAAATGTAAAACAAAGAGTCCAAAAAAAAGAATGATTAATGCTTCAAAATTTTTTCTTAAAGAAGTCACTTTCAGACGCAAAGCAGATGCGTGAAAGAGAATTATGAAGGCTCCAAAAGTAGGATCCTACCAAGGTACCATATAAATCCTTCACTGGCTGAGAATTAGAAAATAACAAAGTTCTCTCCACTTGCAAAAGGTCTCCTCAATGAAAAGGGCATGCCCAACACTTCCATTAAGGGATATGGCCTCCAAAGAAAGAACATAATGAGAATGGATACAAATAAGGGGACTACAACACCAGGACTGCCCAAATATTGAAGGCAGGTATGTATTGTTTTCAAGTCTCATTTTCTAATTTATCAAATATTTCAAAGGCTTGTTAAGGAGGCCAAGTCTCTCTTAAAGGGGGTAATATAACAGACATAAAAGCTAATAAATACTAAGAATTATATGGTTACCCTCATATTAATAACCCAAAAAGAGTTGTGACCACATTCTGAATGGCAGAACCTTGACATGGTAGATAAACCATACATGTGATAAAAGCACTTATTAATCAAAATTATCAAATTACAAACTAAATAAGCCATAGAATTTCATATCTTGACTAAAGTACAAAATATAGGGCACTGCATTTCCAAACCTGGCAAAAAGTTGATTGCAATTATCAACTACGACATTCAGTAACTTCAAACCTGATCTCTTGAACTACTTTCAACCCCAACTTTATAAAACCAAGACAGAAATACAACATCAATGCATCACATGGTACAAGTACAACTACTGCATGTATAATCACATCCTAAATATATAAAGTTCAATTTGAAAGCTATTGATAAAGTTGATGTAAAAATATTATACAAATCTCCCCCTTCTCACAAAAGCAAAAAAGATATAATGAGATAAACTATGAATTAAAACAATTCTTTTCTACAAAAAGATTGGCACCTTTTTCTGTTTGTTCCTTTAATATAATTTTCCTTTCAACTACTACAATCCAACTAAAATTTGAAAAATGTCTAAACTCCAAAATCCATAGATTAATTTGAGAGGTTTAGATCTAAAAGTAATCCCATTGATACAGGCAAAACTGGGTAGAACCAAATCAAACTTGAATAATCAGCACCCTATCATAATTTATACAAAAATTAAAGACGGAAAAACAAAGAAGAAAAAAAATAGATATAAGTACCTCTCCATTGCATGCTGAGATAGGTATATGGGAGTGGGATCAATGTCATTTGTAGGACTATATGGTTGCACAATACGAATATCATCCAGACCAAGAACTGCATCAGCATGTTCATGAGTCAAAACAATCTGCAGTTCAACCAAAAGTAAGTTGTAATACTCCTGAT
This sequence comes from Quercus suber, assembly GCF_002906115.3. Classification (NCBI taxonomy): domain Eukaryota; kingdom Viridiplantae; phylum Streptophyta; class Magnoliopsida; order Fagales; family Fagaceae; genus Quercus; species Quercus suber. The sequence goes on along the minus strand of NW_027069625.1, from coordinate 666,899 downwards.
AAGGGCAGGGTTTCAGTTATCAATAAAATTCAGATTTTTCAAAATATTACCAGCAAGCATGCAAAATAGATGCAAATCCGCAATAACAATAAATGGATTGCTCTTCAATTTAAGAGTAATTAAGATTCATCAACGTCCACAGCTCATTTCATTCAACATTTTATCCACAATAAAATAAACAGCAGCCTAAAAGAGCAGATTACAGCATAGAAACTCTAATGCAAAGCATGTTATAACATCTCTAGTGGCCCAATCTTGCATTTCAATCAAAGAGTTTTAGAGATGCAACCTATTCTTTGTTTGTTTGTTTGTTTTTATTTTTTTATTTTTTTATAAAGTAGATCTGCAACCTATTCTATTGCTCAAGAATTATTGTTCTTAAAGTGATGCTTGACAAATTTGTTTCATCTGTTAATCAGACTAACTTTCACTGTATGTGTAAGTGACACCACAAAGTGTGAGTGAATTAATATTAGAAAGAAGTTCCAAACATATGTTCGGAGGGAAAAAGTGTTTTATAAGTTCGATTAACAATAATGTACTGAAATGGATTTAGAAATCACAAATCAACAAATTTCCGTTCTAAATGTCAACATCATAGCCAAGGTACAAACTCAAAAATATCATGCCAAATTGCCAATGATGATCATCCATCTAATTAATCACACACAAAGAATTGAAAGCAAAACAAAAAGGACATAAATGTCAATGAAAGATCAACAAAATGGGCCATAGATGTTTGGGTGTGCAGGGAAACTAAGAGCTTCAATAAGCCTATTTATTACTAGAGTGTAAGCGAGAGAGGGAAGTGGTTGTAAATCAACAAGGTCTTCCAACACTCCCATTATCACACACACTGTCCAAGACTGCCATAATTTACCGATAAGTAATAATGATAATAGGTGAAATATAGGGAGTACACAACGAAGTCCCCTAAACAATTACAAAGGAAAACAGTTGAAAAAATTTGAGTAAATCCCCCCCCCCCCCTCTTCCTAAAGTTACAGGACAATAGAAAATTTCCCACTAAAGTTCAAAATCAAGCAATAAACCTCAACATTTGGCATAAAGATCACCGTGATTGAGTCAATTATATTCATGACCTGCTTTACCCTCATGTGCATGCAGGAGCTGGGGAGGGGGGTGGCTGGGAATTGGGAAATTACATATTAAAAAAATATATGATTATAAAGATTAATTGTATGCATGCAATGGGTGAATGGAGGTTCATGCTTTAATATAGTGTCCTTACGACAGGCCAAAAATGTCATATTTTAATAGAATACATGTTCTGCAAATCATAGTAATTATCATAAACATGAGAAAAATGTGGATAAAGAATACTAACGGAATCCACTCTAGGAATCTTATGGATAGTAAACCACCGGAGTACTTGCTCCCGAAATGTCTTCCCAACATCAATCAATATATAGCTGTGATTACCATCGCTACGGAAATAATCAATCAAAAGGGATGTATTGCACCTGTAAATCCACATTATTAGAAATAATCCAACACATTGCTACACAAGTCATGGACAGAAACCATATCAAAAGAATACCTATTATCAAAGTCACACAATCAACTCATGTCCTTTGTAATAAGCCCAAAGCTGCAACCCACCCTAAGATTCATCTACAGCAGCCCCAACAGCATAACTATACACGTGTGGAAGGACAAAACATAAGGCTAGGATCAACAAACTAGTGCAAGGCTAGAAAAGAAAGTTAGTTGTTTGTTACAAGTACTTGCATAAGTTGTTAGTTGGTTGAAGAACCAGTCTTTAACTTTTCTTTCTCAATGTAGTTTAGTAAAATACTAGGCACGAATTTACTTATTCTTCATTATGAAAGTTTATGTCGATTGGCCAACTATCTTTCCAGTTTCCAGGTTCTCTTCATTATCCCCAATCTTTGTCTCTTGGAAGTTGACTACCCCCGTAAACTCTCCATTACCACAAACCATTTCGTCTTGCAACCCTCTGCACCCGAAGCAGATTCATTAAATCCTTTTACATGTTTTGAGTCCTATCACTTTACCACCCTTTTGCTATTCCTAAGAACAAATAAATTACCCAAACTAACTCAATTTGTATTCTAGATAATTGGAAGTTTCAGTTCTCTACAATTCCAAATAACAGAAGCTTTGCTTAGCCCATCAATGGTGAATGCCCCTGGACTGGCCTTTTTAGCCCATTATGCTATTTTTGCAAACATATTTGTTATGTGGCCAAAAACAAAACATATTAGTAACATGGCGTCATTTGGAAGAGTCACTCGAGCCTTAGAGACTCAAGTTCAATAGAGAAAAACCTGAGGGTTGCATTTGGATACTTGAACTTGGATTTGAATTTGAAAGTGATGTATTTGAAATGCCTTGATTCCAAATCCATAAATATTTAAGTATGTCATATGAATTTCTAAAAAATTCTATGGGTTTTGATGTTATTTCAAATTCTATTAAAATCCTTGGTAGATTTGTCAAAATCTAAATCTTTTGACCCTTTGGTAAACTATCCAAACAAGGTATTTGAATTTTAACCACCCAAATATAAATCCTTGTGCCCAAATCCTGCCATCCAAACACACCAAAGAAGAAATTTTTTTTTTTTTTTTAAGTTCCCAGTAGAACTCAATTTCTCCACATAACTAATATGTTTCATTTTTAGCTACATAACGAATATGTTTACAAAAATAGCATAACGGACAAAAATAACCCTCTGGATTACTCGGCAATTGGTTAAGACAGGTGGGTCAGTTTCCTGTATATTTTCCAAATGGCTCTTTTTTAGAAACGTTCAGTACGTCATAAAAATTAAAAAAAAAAAAAAATCAAAAAATTCAAAAACTTGAGCTCTAACAAGGAAGATCAACCAACCACTGGATTCAACCACTAAAACAAAACAATAGCATTGAACTCGAGTAAACACTAACAAGCTACCAAACAAAACAAGCCTGGAATACACAATGCCAGATCTAAGTTACAACAATTAGGAACAAATCAAAGAGAAAGTACGACTTCAAAGTAGTAGCAGTACCTGTAATTAGGGTTACGATCGGGCGGTACGGACAATGACTGATAGCAGACCTCGCAAGGAGGATCGGAGGGCTGGATGAGGCACCGCGCGTTGGGGACGGCGCTGGAACACCCGGTCCCCAAAAAGATCAGCGCCGACGAGTCGAGGACACCGTTCTCGGTCAGATTAGGGTTCGCCATTTTTGTCCAGAAGAGAGAGAGAGAGAGAGAGAGAATATTTGGTGGAAGTTTCTGAGAATGGAAGAGCAATCGCGTAGTGTAGAGGCAAGGAAACGACGTGACTAAAAAGACTCTTCGCATTTATATTTGGAATCTCGCCCGCGTAAGGTAACTGTTTTGGCGGTTGGACTTTATTTACAACAGCTTTTTTTCTTTTTCTTTTTTGATTCATTTCCTTATTTGAAAAGTTTTCTAAATTTTATTCAATAAACTTGATTTTTGTTTTTCCTTATCAGTAAACTTTAAAAGAAAATTGAAAATATATGTTTTTTTTTTTAAAAAACTACACTTTGAGTAATATACTTGTTCAAAATTATTTAAAATTAAATGAATTTGAGTAACTTTTATGGACATCACGATTGTGAGATTGTAGATGACTCATTATATGTGACATAAAAAATTTACGAGTAAAGCTAGAGAGTAGAGACATACCCCTTCCCACATTCAATCGTATCTTACTTATGTATTAATTTCTGATTAGATTCCAACACTTTTACATGAGTCTACCGTATGTACTTGGAAAAGTTGAAATTCAATCAAGAATTGACAACTAAGTAGGGTGTGGACTTTGGTGTGAGAAGGTGTGTGTCTAGCATTGCTAAAAAAAGATTGAAAGAAATTGATGTTTAATATGAAACTTATTAAATATCAATATTTTTAATTCGGGGTGTGGGAAGGGGTGTGTCTCTAGTTATGTGGTGAACAATCCGATCGTGGGGTTTGGCTGAATTGAGTAGTGAGAGATCAAGGACATGAAGTAGGAGAAGAGGAGTTTGAAGATGAGAATATAATCAGTTTCTAATGTCTAGTTTGGATTAAGGGAAAGGGAGAGAGAGTAGAGTAAAGTTTGCTAAAAATCGCAGCTAATTTCCAACCAGCTCTACTTTATTCCTCCTCCCTCTCCCTCCATCTAAACTAGCCATAAGAGAGATTGCGTTAGGGTTAGGGCTAGGGTTTGTGATAGAGTTAGAGAAAAAGCACCGACTAATGAGGTATTTAAAATTTTTTTAAAATTAATAAAAAAATGTTTTTTTTTAAAGAAAACAAAATAATTTTGTAGAAAAAATTGTGAGGCCTTCAAATAGGATTGTAAATAAGCTGAGTTTTGTCGAGTAGTGCATGTTTAAGCTTGGCTGGTCGGGAAAAGTCAAAAGCTCAAGCTTGGCTTGAGCTTGTGACAAGCCTAAAAATAATGTTTGACCTTGAGCTCGTAAGAAAGCCAAAAAGCTTGAGTTTGGCTTGGCTTGACTTGATTAATTAGTCGAGTCACGTTCAAGCTTAATATCAAGCTCAAACTTGAGCTCAGGTCAAGCTATTGAGTTTGAGATCTAAGAAAATTACATTATCAAATGCTTAAATCTCTATGTTATGACATATGTGATTCACATATTAGGAACATATGTCACTATTTTATGTAGTTGGCTAATCCTTTGACAAAACGCACCTTACTTGTATTTGGGTAGATCTAGGATGTGTTTAATATTTCAAGAAAACTTGTTTCAAGTTCAAGTGTTAAAGCCATGCAAGTCTGTCCAAGAATCAAGTGAGAAAATGCTGAATTTTAAAGCTCGATAGCTTCTTGACACCTCCTTGACACCTGGCTATCTGTCGAGCTCTTTAACTGATTCTTATCGCAATCTCGATAGCTTTTCGATAACTGGTCGATCGATCGAGAAAGCTTATGTTTCCTCGACACCTTCTCGATAGTTGTATCTGTTGAGATTCATTAAACCTCAACACCTGCTCGACACCTCCTCGATAGTTGCTATCTGTCGAGGTTATGGGAATTCAGATTTCTGTTTTTGGGCAAGGCTTATGTATTTGAGTAGGGTTTCTTTTCTCACAACCCTAGACCTATATAAGGCTTATTTTAGAGGCCGTTACATAAGAGAATATAAGGAGAACATATGCAAAAGGTGATTGATGCCTTATTCTCTCTGAAAGAAGTTACTGCGTCTTTGCGCTTTAGGGTTTTGTAACCTAGTGCTTCTTGATCTTCATTATTGATGAAGTGAAGAACTTTGCAGCCAACATTCTTTTTCCTCAAGTTGGTGAGTGAGTCACGTGCTAAGATTCATGCAAAGGAATTAGTCACGTATTGGAATCCGTGCAACATCAAAGAGTGGCGTTCATATATTGAAGAGTTCAAAGGTTCTGAAACAGTAGAAGGTTTCTGCTGTGAGTTCATCTACGGGGATTGTAGAGTCTAGGGACAAAAGTTTTGTACTAGATCTGAAACTTCTCTTTATTATAGTGGATTGCTTTTCGGGAAGGTTTCCCCCCAGGTTTTTTACTGTGAAACTGGTTGGTTTCATTGGTTTTCCTGGGTCATCATATCTTGTCTTATTTATTTTTTCCGCTGCATTCATTATTGACATGATATTGATGTTCGTTTGTTTTAACAAGATTTATTGATAATAAATCTAATTAACAACTTGGATTTAAAACTTGTTAATTCTATCAACTGGGGTCTAAATTTTCCAACACTCTAAAATTAAGAAATAAAGAAGAAGAAGAAGAAAATATTATACTCATTTTATCATGCGTCTAATTTTACTTATGATTAGCCATTATTCAAATTAAAAATTTACATAATTAAATTCATTCATTTATCTTTCCTTATTTACAGCTAAAACAATTATTTAAAATACAATTTTTACGTTCACAGTAGATGGTGAAAAACTAGAAAAATACTTGTTTGTAACTATTATGAGTGAGAAAATACTAACATATTTCATAACTTTACATTAGATGATTGATTGGGAAGGATTATATGTGGTCCACTTAATTAATTTTTTCTTTTTTAAATGTAACTAAAGTCTAAATTGATTCTTGGTCAGTTTAGAGGAAATGAAAAAATTAAGGTAATGGGTAGTGGTTCCATGTTGGCCATATCATTATTAAGACAATGAGTATATTTAGCTAACACATATAAACATATATATAAGTCTATGATTGAATTGTTTTGTATAAAGCTTTATAATTCACGAGCTTGTTCGCAAACAAATTTTTTTGCTTGAACTTGTCTTGTTTATTAAATGAGCCTAAAACTAAGGCTTAGGCTTGGTTTATTTATAAATAAAAAAAAACATGAACAAGTTTTTTATTGAGTCGAGCCCGAGTTGTTCATAATCGGATTGGTTCATTTACAGCCCTACCTCTAAAGCTTATGTGGCAAACTATATATATATATATATAATGTTGTTAAAAAAAATTTAAAACTACAAGTTTATCACCATGCTCATCGCTTTTGCTTGGAAAAGGTTTGACTAAACTAGAAGTATCATCTAAAGGGAGGGTCAGGTTGCTACCTATGCTTCATTAGATCCCAATGACTGTGTTAAAACCCCCCCTACATGTTCTATATCGACTCTCTATTTGTTTCAAAAAAATGTATACAAAGTTAAACTATTAGTTTAAACTTAAATACTAGAATGTACTAATTTTAAATTATACTCCATAACTGGAAACTTATATGGATAATTTTAAATAAATAAAATTAACAACTCATACTTTATTATTTGTAAATTTCTAATGAATGTAAAACATAATTTATAACATAACATATATTTAACAATAATATTTGAATGAATCATATTCTCATTTGAAAAGAAATTTTATGATGTTGAATTCCTATCAAAGCTTGAATTCAAAATCTGTTATATTTATTCTCCTTAGTGTTGCATAAAGGAGAGAGAGAGAGAGAGAGAGAGAGATTTAAGGGGAGTGTTTGAGGGAAATACATTTTCTTTTTCCAGCTCTTTTTAGCTTGGTTTTATTTATTTATTTATTTTAAGTTTATGATAAAATGAGTCTTTTAGTTGTTAAAATATAATGTGGCATGTCAATATTGGATAGGATAAAAATCCCTTTTTACACCACATTCTTATTGAATTTATTCTCCTACTTTATTAACTATTCTTTTATTTTACACATCCTTTTTTCAACTATAAGTCGTTTAAGCAAAAAAAAAAAAAATGCAAATCATTTCCTAAATGTACCTGCACGTTGTATTTTTTGATTTCCTCACATTAACTAAAGCAAAAACCAAGTGACTTGCAGCCAATCCAACGGAACGTTACCTTTGAAACAAAAATAAAAAACATGGAAAAGTTTTAAAGACTTTTGCATAGCAGCTTTAGTGGCTTGTTTTTAGTCTTCATAACATTATACGTACCTCTGAACTAAATGATAATGTGGAAAGTGTTTTAAACTTCATAGTGCTTTCAATCATCACTAGGTCAATTGTGACTGGATTCTTAAATGAATAAATGGGACAAACGTGTACATTACTTCATACCGATGACATGTTTTTGTTAGGCTTGGTGGCACAATTGAACATGTTGATTGTCTTCGGGGATGGAATGTCCTCTCCGTCAGCTCTATACATATATGCAACAATAATAAGTATAAACATAACAAATTTTGTCTTCAATCCTTGACAAGTATCCAACATCATAAAATTTCTCTTGAAATGGTAATATGATTCATTTAATATTATGTTTGTGTTAGAAATTATGTTCTAAATTCAATAGAGATTTGCAAATAATAAAGCGTGAGTTGGTACTTTTATTAATATAATTTCTCATTTATGGAATATAGTTGAAACTTCATACATTTGAGTATTTGAGTTTAAATAGTCACTTGATTTATATGTTAGATTTGCATTCATTGGAATACTTAATAAGCATAATGTATTTGTTATTTATGTTTGTTAAAGTGTCCTATAATTTTTTTTTTTTTTTTGGGTGCATGGGGCAAGTTGGAAACGTTAATGCTAGTTATTAAAGCTCCATTGGTACTCTATTTAACACTCATGTCAAAAAAGCAGGATTCTAATTTCTATAGTATACATACATATGTTTAACAGAGAAAATGCTCATTTTTCCTAACTAATTAGGGAAATGCCCATGTTTTGAAACTCGATGTTTAGACAATCAAGTTATAACAAACTGAAAATGAAAAAAAAAAAAAAAAAAAAAAACTGAAGCCCTATAGTGGCGTTTTAAGAAGCTCTATAATGGCGTTTTAAGGACTTTATAGTGGCGTTTTGGAACTCGAGCTTCATGAACTCGAGTTCCGTGCAAGTTTTTTCTTTTTTTTAAAAAAAAGTTTGATCGTCCCATACCTATAGTAGCATTTTAAGGAGCCTCTAGTGACGTTGAAACTCGATTTTTAAGAAAATCGAGTTTCAAAACAGGGGCATTTCTCTAATTAGTTTGGAAAATGGGGAAAAATGTTGATTTTTTGCGCGAAATGGGCAAAGATTTTTTCCTATGTTTAACCATAAAACATCAAATCAGATTCCATTTGAAATAGAAGTTTTAGTGTTCATTTTATAGCGTATGAAAATTTCATATATTATATTCATCCTCCATTCTTTTGTTTCATTAATTAATCCCAACAAATTTGAAACATTTGGATGTCATATACAAATGATCATATGTTTATGAATACAAATTAGATTGCATCTTTATTTATTAATTTGTTTTCCTGTTAAGGATTCATAACCGTTTCAAAGACCAAACAACCAGATCACTTAAACTAGATGGTAATATCAACTTTATCCTAGATAATAGAGGCTTTGTTAAGGCAGTTGTCAAACATGAAATTGGTTAGAGAGACTAGTGTTTAAACACTAGTCTTTCTACCCTATTTAAAGTTTGACAATGCACAATTCAAGTTATGGCATACAATTTTTTTTTTTTTTAATATCAAAATGTATTAGTCTCCTTTAAATAACTAGAAAAATTGTTTTTTTAGTTATTTGAATGAATCATCTTTTCCCAATCTCATTAGTCTCCTTGGCCAAAGCATGTCAACGCTCTAATTTTTATGATCCTATTGTCTGAATTATGACTAATTATTTTGTTCGACAAAAGATTACATTGTAGGTTTTTTTTTTTCCCCAACTTGAAGTTTGACAATGTTCTTACAAAACCTTTAGCATTAAAGATATAGTTGAAATCGGCTCAGCTGACCTGGTTGTTTAGCCATCAAAACATTCATGAATCCTGAATAGAAAAATAAATAAAGATAGATGCAGTCTAATTTTGTATTCACAAACATGCGATCATTTGTATATTACATCATAAGGCTCTTAAGTTTGTTGGGATTAATTAATGAAATGAATGAGTGAATTATGAAATATAACAAATGAAAATTTTATACTTTATGAAATGGACTTAAAAACTTCTATTTCAAATGCAGTTTTATTGAATGTTTTATGAGTAAACATATGTATATTTATTTCTATTACCTATATTAAAAAGAGTGAAGAGGTATGAATAGTGTCTTTGTGGCTTCAAAAAACTTGGTGAGTCCATCTTATAAGCACCATTTGGATGGTAATTGTGTTGGCAGATTTGTTGAGCTGGCTCACTAGTTCCCCAAAACTCACTGTTTTTTGATTGAAAAAAATATATACTCATGCAGAGAGCATGTCAGGTACACCAGTACATGGAGTTGGTGAGACTATGAGAGGGAGATTGGGAGAACATAGGAACGAAGGGAGTAAAGAATAGATATTACATTTTTTTGGGAGATTGGGAGAACATAAGAACGAAGGGAGTAAAGAGTGGATATTACATTTTTACCTACTCAAGTCATTTTCATATTTTTATCTTTCGTAAATCATCCTCTCTAAAATGATTATATCTGCATATATTTTAAATGATTATAAGCTCGTTAGTAGAAACATTGAAGAATAGTATATTTTTTTCTTCTTTGAGTTCTAGAGAAGCTCACAACATAACTTACCTAAAGCTCAAAACAGCAAAAATCTTAGTTATGTGGGCATTTTTTTTCCTTTGGTTTCTTAAGGTTTGTAATTGATATTAGCAGGTACTATATATTATTCGCCTAGCAATTTGGGGACTTACCAAGAAATTAAAATTGATTATTGATTTGTTCATCAATTGGTCTTGTGTCATTGACAGGCTAAGGATGGTGCCTGAATGTGAAGTTGTGACTTGTAGCCCATTAGACAAGACAACTTTAGGCAAAAGGGATGTTGAAGTGTGTAAGCCTATTTGCTTGACTACAGCTGGTTGGTTTCTTTTGAAATTTTTATAAATCCAATGATTTCATTAGGCAAAAGTTAGAGATATTATTGTGGAATTTGGGGAATTTGGCTTTACTCAAGAGGAAAATTTTGATCATCCTTTGATGGCACTAGCTACGAGCTAGCATCAACTCCACCAGCATCAACTCCACCAAACATGCATGCATTTCCATCTTTTTATTAGCATTATTTGTAGAAAAAGTTCATATAGATCAAAAATGTCAAAAGTCAAAAAACGATACTGATGAATGAATGCTTGGATGCTTTTGACTAAAATATTGTTTAAAATGTTATTTAAACAATATTTTAACACAGTTTTCACAATAAATATTAAATGATAGGTTATTACAGGCTGTCACTAATCAAATTTTGTCCATAATTACTTTAATGAAATGATGGAGCTGTTCATTGCCAGCCTTGTTGATTATCTCGAGTGCATAGAGAAAACAAAAATATAATTGAAATTTACTGTTTTGGTAGGAAGGTAATAGAATCGTGGCAACACTAGCCATGGTCTAGGGGTTCAAATGAACCCCGACATGGCAAGAAAGAATATATAAAATATAAAATATTTATTTTGTTTAATTGGAACACTTTGACCTTAATTTTTTTAAATCATAACTAAAATAACCTTAAGTATTATCCTCTTACCTATATCTTGGCATTTTTAAACCAAAAAAAAAAAAAAAAAAAGTCCAACAACAAGCTAATTTAATCTAAAACCTTTTTAAATCATAACTAAAATAACCTTAAGTATTATCCTCTTACCTATATCTTGGCATTTTTAAACCAAAAAAAAAAAAAAAAAAAGTCCAACAACAAGCTAATTTAATCTAAAACCTTGAAAATAAAAATTAGTTACAGAATTTGAAGTGCTTTTAATTTGTTATTTGTTGAGTAGGGATTAGGAGCGTGGGACAAGACAAGAGTGATTGAATGAAGACAAAAGCAAATGTTAACACAACAAAAAATTTCTTAGCTTTTATTTGGAAACAGTTTATCTAACTTTTTGCTTAAAGTATAAAATAAGTAGGAAATTACATGAGAATCGTAAATAGTAGAAAAAAAAAAGATGAAGTAATAAGTTGACTTATAATCAAGACCCAAACACACTTAATACAGTTACAAAGAACAACAATTGTCAAAGTTGAGTTGAATTGTTAAATACAAGAATTGTAAAGAGTTAAAACAAACTAATAGATAGAAGTATTCCAAGGAATCTGAGCAATGATAATTAAAGTTCACTTAGCAATAATAATTAATAATTTTATTGTATTTGAAAACTATGGATGATTTTCAAGATTTCATCTTAGTAATAATAATAATTAATATGATCATCGTATTATGAAACTATATGCCAAATGAACTAATAGTTTATATTTTATTTTCTTGTTAGTACTATGGACAAATTTGTAATAAAGAAACATTGTAGACCACAAGATTCATTTTCTATCTAAGATTTATCTTCTTATTGACCCCTTTAGAAAAAAATCCTGAAGCCGCCACTAAATAGAATTTAAAGCTTTCAGTTTCACCCTTTAAAGTCGCTCACTCTAAGTTAGGGTAAAAACAGATGTATCATGTATGCAGTAATTCTTCTTGTTAAACTGTCCATGAGTTTGTGTATTTTTATTTTAAAGTTTTTGCCCCTTAACTGAAGGATGATAACTTATTATGTTGTTCATCACTTGATTATAGTCCTCTATGTACTGAGGAATATTTTTAGAAGAACTAAGTTATATTTCATAAAACAAAGGAGCAGTGCCTTTCGCTTCCCTTGCCTTGTATAAAAATTTGTGTTAGCATAAACAAGAATTAGCATTAGCATAAATTTTAATATAAAGGTTAGATATAATATGGTCATCATGATCATTACCTTTTCTCTCTCTTCTCTCTAGGAAATAGTGCTAAAGTAGAATTCATTCACGTATGGAGAAATGTAGAGAAACCCGTAAACATTTCAATTTGGTTTTTGTTGACTCAGAGAAAACGTGTAATAGTTATATAGAGAGGTTATGTAGTTGGTTTTTTTGGCGAAAAGGGGTTCCTCTGAAGTATATAAAGGTGATTAAGGATATGTATGAAGGAGACGTAATTAGCGTAAGAACAAGTGAGGGCATTACAAGTAAGTTTCCTATCACAATAGTTTTTAATTAAGGATCAACTTTAACACATCTTTTTGCACTAGATATGGATGAACTTATTATACCAATTCAAGATGAAGTCCATAAGCTTCTTTTAAACGATATTGTTTTAGTTGATGCTACAGAATGTAAAGGCTTTATGTTACACAGGTCTAAAACAGAGTATATGGAGCGTATGTTTAGTAAAAGGAGAAATAAAATTGGTGTTGTAAAACTCGTTGGTCAAGAGATATTAAAAAGTGAGTGTTTTTGATATCTTGAATCACTAATTTATAAGAATTGAGAGATCAAAAAGGGTGTAAATCGTAGGATAAGAGTATGGTAGATGAAGGGGAGAAGTGCATCAAGAGTAGGTAAGTGTGATAACTTACCATGAAAATGTCATAAAATGGACTTTAGAATGATTAAATAAATGAGTTTGCTAACCTCCAAGCCTTTAACGACTTTCGCATCTCGTAGTAGGAGAGAAAAGTTGCTAACCGGTTCTGCAGAAACGTCGCTGACTACGGTAGTGTTCGACAATAATCTTCATTGCATGATCCAGCGGTAGACTTTGCTACGTGGTTGAATATTTTTGTTGTGTAGAGACTTGCAAAACTATCCATGCCTTTGTGGCATCAAATGATCTACTCTTAGAATTCTTAAGTTAATCCGTTAAACTAGCGAATGGTGGTGGACTGCTAACTCTTCTTTGTTGAGTCATTCTTCATTCTTTCATGTTGTGACTTTCTTGCTCCCACATAATTTTTGAGATGATTTCCTCACCTTCCCTTAAACTTCTTGCCCTTTCTTTTCTTTTTATGGAGAATTCCAGCCTCATAGGGACCAAGGACCCTTTGAACCTCTTCTGTTTTGCTGCCTTGTGCCTTTCTTGTTTCTAAGGCTGTGTTTATGTCGGGTGAGAATGGAATTGGGAAAATATTTTACACTCTGATGTGTATATGGGTGCACGTCAAAAACTCTGTCAAATTGAAAACCATTTTCTTTAATTGTAAAATTTTGCCCTTTCACCCGTAAAATCATTTACACATTCCATTTACCTTCAAACCTAGTTTTACGGGTTGAAAACCTAAAGAGAGAGAGAGCTATTAGGGAAAGTCACAATCTCCTACCACACAAACCCAAATCCGGTCATATCGCGCTGCCTCATTCCCCTCCACGCGTTGGTAAGTACTCTATTTCATTTTCTTCATCTCTTTTCTCTTTTCTTCCTTGGCTTTTCTTCTCTCCCTAACTAGCTCCCCCATCTTGCTCAAACCCATCTTTGATTAGCAAGCCCAAATCAAGCACGGCATGTACCTAAAGCACCCAACTAAACCCACCCGATTTATAGTTATTTATATATTTAATTGTATATAAAATATATGTGCATAATGTTATCTGCATTAAGTGTTTGTGAAGGTATATGGCAGCTTGTGAATATTTTGGTAAACTGAATTTAGCATTGTTCTTGAATTGGGCTTGTTACAATATTTATGTGAATTTGGATGGTTTAACAACAATTATTGTGGAGACTTTGCTGAGATGATGTTGAATGGGTCTACACTGTCTTGTATTGCAAGATGTTTTTTTGGAAAATATCATCTTCTTGCTTACACATTTGATTGAATGGTATGTCAAATAGTTTCCTATGCTAAATATGTATGTCATAAAGCCAATTTTGGTTTTTAAACTGTTTATCCTATTGAGTATTGACCACCTAAAGGGTAAGACGTACGTTGTTTTTGTTGGTCGTGTGCCTAATGTGTATGATGTCGGGGGTGAAAAAGTTTTCCTTTCGACAAATAAGATTTATAATGGGTTGGAGGTCTAAACCGAAACTCGATGATGGGCTTAGTGCACGGCCTAAAGGCTATCGGTGAAGGTCCAAAGAATTCACTATATTTTATGCCTTGGGCTTAGGTTGAGGCTGACAAGAACGGCCCATGAACAATCCCTACAGCAGACACATCAGCATGGTTAAAAAACACACTGTAAGAAATAGCCCGGCGGTGAAATAACACAAACAAAATAAACTTCCAGCTGTTAGCTATTTCACACGTTAAGGGAAATATCTATACTTTAGGACTCATCATCTGTTAGCTCTGGAGAAGAGTCTTCTAGTACAACAATATGTGGGAAAAACTCTATAGTAACAGTTACATCATAGCCATTAAATGTAATTGAATAAGTAAATATCATTGGTTTCATAATAACATATAATGGAGAAAAACTTAGTGTGAGATGAAGGGAGAGAGAGAGATCTCAGCTAGTGCAACAAGACCATTATGGTGCCATGACATGCTCATGAATATAATGTATAATGAGGGATATTTTGGGTAGTATAAGTAGTGAGAGTCATTTGTGAATAGCATTAATAATGAGTGGGAATGTATAGTAATACTGCTGGGACTTTCTGCTGGGGATAGCTGAGTATTTTTTAGTAGAGCTATGAGGAGTGTTTTTGAGTCAAGAGTTGGGGAACTTCGTTTTTAAGCTTGAAACTAAGAACTCAGTGACTTTCTTAGAGCTTAGAGAAGGTTTTTTGCAGAGAGGTTAAGGAAAAATCTTAGTGTGTAGCTTAGTGAGTTGGTTGTTGAAGCATTAATGGAGAATCCCATTTATAGATGGGTTTTAGGGGGTAATTAGCAAATAATCTTTTCTAAATCTTTCTCAATCTTCAGAAAATCCTTAGAGAATTGTTCTTAGGATTTTAGCTAAGAGTAGTAAGCTTAACCTTTAGAAGGTTCTTGCTGTTTTGGGTAGTAACAGCTGGGTTTCTGGCTTAACACTGAATGCTGATTAGCCTTGGCTGATGGGATTGGAGCATACTTTATGCTAATGATCTTGGATATGCTGTAACTAGAATCAGAGCTCCCTAAGGCAGGTTGTGTCACCCCAAGCTAGGTGTCAACCTTGGAGCCCTTGCTGGGAATTCGGCTGGGATCCCCTTGGATCCCAGCGACTAGTCGTTGGTATGTTACTCTAGCATTTTTCAATCCGAAAGGCATTACTTTATAATAGAATAATCCCTGACTAGTGACGAAGGATGTCTTCTCTTGGTCGGCCTCATTCATCCTTATTTGGTTGTACCTTGAAAAAGCATCCATAAAGCTGAGTAATTTATGGCCTGCAGTAGAGTCCACCAGTTGGTCAATGCGTGGCAATGGATAACTGTCCTTGGGGCAGGCTTTATTAAGATTAGTAAAATCCACACACATCTTCCATTTGCCGTTCGCCTTTTTGACTATCACCACATTGGCCAACTAATCTGGACAGTATACTTCCCTTATGAATTTTGCTGTTATCAACTTCTGAACCTCGTCTTTAACTGCATCGTCTCTCTCCGGGGCAAACACCCTTTTCTTTTGTTGCACTGGCTTTGAGGAAGGGCATACATTTAGACAGTGGGTGATGACGCTAAGATCTATACCCGGCATGTCTTCATAAGTCCAAGCAAATACATCAGTGTTTTTCCTCAAAAACTGGATGAGGTCCTCCTTCATTTTTTCTTCTAGATCTGCCCCAATTCTGGTGCATCTCTTCGGGTTTGTCTCGTTTAAAGAAACAACTTTTAACACTTTAGCAGGTTCTGCTATGACTCTCTTTTCTTCAATACTCATGGCCTGGACTTTTTCGTCCATGGCCAACATTGCCAAGTAACACTCTCTCGCTCCTAGTTGGTCTCTATGCACTTGTCCTATTCCTTGCTCTGTTGGAAACTTAACCGACAGGTGATAAGTGGATGTTACAGCTCTCCAACTATTCAAAGTTGGCCTTCCAATTATGGCATTGTAGGAGGATGAACAATCTACCATAAGGAAGTTCACTTCCTTGGTAACTTGCTGCGAGTATGCTCCCACTGTCACTGGCAATGAAATACTGCCCACAGGTTGTACCTTCATTCCACCAAAACCCACTAGGGGGGAGCTCGCTTGTCGGAGCCGATCTCGTCCTAACCTCATCTACTGAAAGGCTGGATAATACAAAATATCAGTGGAGCTTCCATTATCTATCAACACCCTTCTAGTCTTGTAGTCAGCAATAAGGAGGGTGATGACAATAGCATCGTCATGAGAATGGTGAATTCTCTCTGCATCCTCGTCCGTGAAGGTGATCGCCTGCTCATCCGTAGTTCTCTCGCTTGATAATCGTCCAGAGAGTTGAACGTTCTGTACTGCTCTCAAGTATGCTTTCTTTGACTTGGACGACTGTCCTATAGGGCTTCCCCCTAGGATGATCCTTATTTCTCTGAGCGGTGGTCGTGATGATTCCTCTACCTTCGCTTTCAATTTCTCGTCCTTGTGGTCTCGTCTAAGGAAATTTCTCAACTTTCCTTACCTGATGAGATTCTCAATCTGCTGCTTCAAATCAAAGTATTCATCTGTATCATGCCCATGATCCCTATGGAAGCGATAATACTTATTCCTATTGCGCTTGTTAGGATCTCCCTTTATCTTCTCTGGCCATTTCAAAGAAGGCTCGTCCTTGATTTGCATAAGGACTTGCTTAAGTGGCACGTTCAAGGGGGTGTACTGTTGATTTCGCGCTGAAGGACCTGCTTTCATCTCTCGATCCCTCTTATCTTCTGTTCGTCCCTTCTTAGGACGAGGGCCTTGCTCCGACTGTCGCATTGGGTTGGCTTCAACTTTCTCAACTCTCTTCCTCTTCTTGGCTATGATAGCATCCTCTGCATTCATAAAGTTCTGGGCTGAATGAACTAGTTCAGCCATGGTTTGAGGCGCTTGCTCATATAACTTATGGATGAATAAATCAGAATGAACTCCATTATAAAATGCTGCCAGAAGGAGCTTATCATCCACCTCGTCCACAGCCAAGGCATCCCTGTTGAAGCACGTGATGAAGGACCGCAAACTTTCATTCTCCTTTTGCTCTATGGTTAGCAAGCTAGACGAAGAACATTTGTGCCTCTGCCCTCTAATAAGATTGTTAACGAACAACTTGCTTAACTCTTCGAAGGACGTCACTATATTAGGAGGTATTTTGCTGAACCACACTCGTGCAGGTCCTTTGAGGGTAGTAGAAAAAGCTCTGCACATTATTTCATCTGGAACTCCTTAAAGATGCATAGTAGTTTTGAAGGTGGCAACATGGTCAAAAGGATCTCGCGTCCCGTCATACGAATCTAAAGGAAGCATCTTGAACTTAGGTGGCAAAGGATGAGCATTGATAGAAGCCACAAAGGGGGAATCAGTTCTGTGAACTAAGTCTTCCACATGGTTTGTTTTCCTCATATTTTCCCTCATCTCGTCCATGACCCTTCTCATTTGATCCATTTCCCTTTCCAAATGAGGTATCCTCCGTGAAGCGGTACCCCTTGACTGATTTTCAGTTTCAACATTCCTTTCCTCTTCTTGACTTTGGGCCCATTCTTCGGTGTTCCATTCATGATGCTGCTTTCTTAACTCAAGTTGTCTGACCAACTCTTGGTTCTGACGAGTTAACTCCGTCATAGCAGCAGCCATGGATTGCATATGTTGGAATGAAGATGGTTGCATGGTGGGTGCTGACTGACGGTCGCGATGAGGGTTGCTAGATGCATCCCTGCTTTGTTGAGGGCCTGGACTAGTAGCCCTAGATCTTGTCCGAACTATTTCAACCCTTTATTGGAGAAAGAAATTACAGAACTTAATAAACTAAGTTCAAAAGACAACAAATTTCTTACGTTCCCCACAGACGACGCCAACTGATGAGTCCTTAGAAATCAGTGGGCTGAAAGGTCTTCGGATGTTGTTGATCTTGAAGAGTGAGTCTTGAAAAACCAAAGAAGATCAGAGAAGACCGGTGAAGGCCGGTCTTGAATCCTCCGATGGTAAAGTTAGTGGATTGAAGTAGAAAAGAAAGCACTTCAAAGACTTCACCAATTTTTCTCTAGAATCAAAAAAGTGTCCATACCTCTGCGTAGAAGGGTCTTTATATAGTGTTAGCTTGACAGTTATTTCTCCTATCGTTGTAGAGTTTGGAGGATTCAGAGGGTAATTTCTATAACTGTCATAGGAGTCACTTCATCAAGACTTGTGTTCTGATTCAAACAACATGACTCTTGGCTTTTGGAAGAGTGTAATGACTCTTGGTGAACCAACCTCGTCCATCACTAAGGACGGACGAGGTTCACTGCTAGTACGTCCTTCATTGGACGAGTGAATGAAGGACGAGTGTAAGAGGACAGTAAGAGAAGGACGAGCGTATCAGCCCTTCATTCTTCACTTTGTACGTTGTTATGGACGGCCATATGGACGAGTAATCAGCTTGACGTTTTTCTTGCACCATCAGTTAGAATACACATTTTTAGTATGAAAATGATCTGATTTCATTTTTGTTTCAGGAGCTTCAGTGGTTTGGTCATGGTTACTCTTGATGTTTGACCTGTTGGGTTGGAGAAGAAAGAATGGATAGCTAGCTGAAGCTTTCCCAGCTTTCTGTCACATCAATTTTAGCTTTATGTCATGTGAGAAATGATGGGATTTCAGCTTGTCAAGGAAGGATTCATCCCTTGGTGGACACGTGTCCGTTTTCTAATCTGATTGGACAAGTTGGGACCTGATGGGAAGAGGCTCTAGCTGTTCAATTGTTACTGAAATTTGGCTGACCAGCTCACGTGTTTTCCATTTGTTGAGATTTGTGTGTGGGCTGGCCTGACCCAACTGGGCTTTGTAGATAAGCTTCTTTGGGCTTGGTTAACCGTACAAAATAAATAGTTTTGCCATTGGTGATATTCATGGGCTTTGTAGTTAGTTGATTATGGAAAGAATAGACATAGTTCCTATAAATTTTGTGAAAGCAATATTTTTTGAGAGAGGAGTAATTTGTATTTCCTATGAGTGATGGATTTAGTATATATTTAGATCATAAGTGAATTACAATTAGCTCAACTGATAAAGTTTCTAGTAGTTAAATTCTTTAAAAATTTATCGCATCATTAATATGTTAAGCATCCGCAGTGGAATGGTCAAATGGGAAATGTAAGGATTATTTAGCATTAGAGCTAAAAATCACCCAGCACTATAACTTGTAAACATTCGAAATTGAAATTTTTTTTACAGTTGTGCTACAGTAGCATCTTATTTATATGATGCTACTGTAGCACAATGGTATTTCTAAAAATTATTTTTTAATTGTCTCTCTCATACTTTTTATAAAAAACTCCAACAAAATTTCTCTCTCCTCTCTCTCTCATTATTTCTTTTCTTTTCTCTATCTTCCTTTTCTCTCTCATTCTACTCTCCTCTCTTCAAACTCAAAACCCCATAGCCACCACACCATGGTTTGACCCACTGTCACCGCCCATGGCAAGCCACCACCCACTCATTATTTCTCTTCAATCTCTTGTTGTAGATTAGTGTGATGGTGTGGAGATCGACATTTGTGGTTTAGCACAGAGATCGGTGTTTGGGTGTGGGGTGGAGATCGACGTTGGGCATGGAGATCGGCGTTGGGCGTTGGGTGTGGAGATCAGCACAAAGATTGGTTTATGAGTTTTGTTCATTTATGGTGTGAGTTGTTCATTTATGGGTATGATTTTGCTGGGTTTTTGTTGGTCATTTGTGGGTTTTGTTTTGGCGGTAGTGGGTGGTGGGTGGTGGGTGACAGGCAGTGAAGCAGGGGTGGTTTGTTTGAGTTTTGTAGCCTTTTTGGACAGTGGAGGTGGTGGTGGTTTTAGTGGAAGAGAGACAGAGGAAGAGAATTAAAAATTAGAGAGAGGAGAGAGATGGGAAAGAATTGATATGGTTTTGGGATATATTATTTTATTGTGTAGATATATTATTTTAATATGTTGTAGGATAAAATAAAAGTTGGGATGTTGGGTGATAGTCTCAAAGATATACTCGTCCACCTAGTGAGAATGATGGACGAGGATAACCGCGTCTCAGCCCAGCCCTGGAGAAGCTACCTAGCAAAGACTGAACCATCGTCCCTCAATTATGACGAAGCATTACAAGAATAATAATGAACTTCTGTACCGTTGGAAATATATTTGTCCACTTAACACCCCACATGGGCGTTACAGATCCAACAATGATATCTCTATTAAGGTAGAACCAACGGCTAGAAGAAAGAAGAAAGAGCCTATATATATATATATATATCTATTGACAAAACCCGATAGAAAGGTGCACACAAAATTTTCTAATACATCCATTTTACTTTCTTTAACCTCCGGCTATCCTAACTTTGGCATCGGAGGCTCTGCGGCTGGCGCCACACTGGTGACTACACTCTTCCTTTTTACAGTTTGACTTGTCCCAGGATCTGGATCAGCTGTGGATGACATCCCTATGGACGAACATTTCTACTAACGAGCTGAGCATCATCATTGGGTATGTTGTAAAATGAAATTGTATAAATGATAAAGTAGCTTTTTAAGATGGTAAAATAGAATAGGATGACATTTGCCGTTGTGGATGCTCTAAAAATAGTTACAAATTTATTTGCAATGATTGAGATAATTTAGATTTTTCAATGGTGCAATAAATATCATTCAATTATTTGTTTGGCCACTTGAGAGAGTTCAAATCTTCTGTCCCACACTTCATGCTCCTCTACATACTCCACAAATAAAAACATACCACATGTCTATCTAATTTATTAAATGTTAAATTTATGACTTCTATTATTTCAATTTCCTAAAATAAATAAATAAATAACCCATCATATTTAGGTAATTGAAATAATAGAAGGTATAAATTTAACATTTAATAAAATAGATGGACATGTGACATATTTTTATTTGTAAAGTATATAGTGAAATAGGAAGTGTGAAACAGAATATTTGAATTCTTACTTAGGGAAGGTATTTTGAAGATTTGACCTTCCGACAGGGCTTGACACGAGCCACTAAGACCAAGGGATTAAAGTGATAACAAATGTGATTGCCAAAAAAAAAAAAAAAAAAAAGAGGCACAACACATTCCAAATAAAAAAGCCAGCCTGTCCGAAAAAGAAAAACCAATAGTGTAATCACTTTCTTTCATCCTATAGTGTAATCATTTTCTTTTGAAAAGTGCTGTTAATCATTGTTATTAATACCGTTTCGGACCCCGTTTCGGTTTGGCCAGTGGAATGGAATATTTCGGTACCGGCCGATTTCGGCGTACCGTTTCAAGGTGTTTCGGGGTTCTTAAAAAATAATTTATATATATTCTTGTTGAACATAAAATTGTCAATTCTAATAAATAAATAACTAAATATCAAATAATACAAATCATTTAGTCTTAACTCTTAAGTCTTAAACATCAATATAACATCAATTTAACATCACACAATAAAACGATTTACAAGACAATAACTAAATATCAAAAAATATAAGATTTACTCATCCTTCTCATCATCATCCATGAGAGAAGGATCAAATTCATCATCAAAAGAACTCCCAAGAACTACCATCACCCATTGGACCTTTACTTTTTTTTTTTTTTTTTTTTTTTTTTTAATAATAGGCCAAATCTGGTACCGGCCGGAATTTGCATCTCGGCCGGAATTGGCCGGAATTGACCGGAATGACCGGAATGGCCCGGAACGGGCCGGAATTTGACCCGAGGTGGAACGTGGAGTATTCCGGTACCAGTTTGCATACCGGTACGAAAAATTCCGGCCGTTCCGGTCGGAACGGAACGGAATCAATAACAATGCTGTTAATGGCTTCTTTGCTGTGAAGGCCTCTCTTTCGATGATGGAATATTTTCTTACTATAAAAAGAAAAGTGCTGTCAGTATTGCTTCCCTTCAATCATGCGGGACTGGATGGAGACCTAGAGAGGAGTACTCCAGCCACAACTTTCTCTTGCTTATCGGCATGTATGCTGGATGTAAGAATGTAACACACTATCTGATTTGCTAAACCTGATTAATTCATTGATTTTATGGGAGCATTTTGGTAAAAACATCTTCAAGATTCATTAATTTTATAAGCCCGGCAATCCATCACAAAACCAATCCTTCCTGCAATACCCATCACTTTTCAAAGATATAACAGGAGTCCCGGTTATTCGTACAAAGATTCATTCAAAAAAGCCTCAAAAATATCTTTATAAGGTACACATTTTTCATTTCAGTCTGTTAGACAGAACACAAATTAAGCCTTACATGTATTTCACCACCGATTGAGCACAGAAAATGCACATAATTCAAACCAAGACATTGTATGAAATAGGTTAATTACAACAATTCATGTACCAACTGGGTTGGTGGTATAGCAGTAAGGAACTTGGGCTAGCACAACTTCAATTGTGGGTTCGAGTCCTTACAGAAGGAGATATTGCAAAAGAGAATTTTTTTTTTTTTTTTTTTAATAATGGGATAAGGATAATAATTCAAAAAAAAAAAAAGGATAAGGATAAGGTTTTCCCATAAAAAAAAAAAAAGATGTAAGGGTTTTTTTAAAAACCAACTTGACGTGAAGGAGAGGGAGAAAAAAGAGAGAGATCTTGCAAAAGAGATTTTTTTTTTTTTTTTTTTTTGAAAGAAGAAAAAAAGAAGAAGATGAGAGTCGGTTGCCGTATTTTAGTAGGAGTGATTGTAGCAAATTTGAATTTTACTAGTGGTTTAGTGGATGTGAAGTTATTCTGTAGTGGGTTTTCAGAAGTTAGAAATATAATTATACTAAATTGTCCTCTAATTTTGTCTGGGTGTAGGTGTATTTTTGAATCACAAAAATGAGGATCCCAAACAAAGAAAACCTTTTAAATAGTATTAGTGTGTGTGTGTGTGTGTATATATATATATATATATCTATATCTATACTATTATTTAAGGGGTTTCTCCTATTTGAGATTCTCATTTTTATTCAAAAATACCCCTACACCCCTATATTTATAACAATTCAATAAAAATACAACTTTTACTCCCACTAAAACATTGCCTAAAACGTAGGATCTCTTTTCTATTGATTTTCAAATTACTTTATTCATTTATAAATTAAATTCTCAAAATAAAAAAAAAATATATAAAAAATAAAGACATTTTTTTTTTGGCTATAAAATAGGACTAGGCCCAACGTTTTCACTAAACCAAAAAAAAACCTCATCACACCAGATGTAACTTGAATCCGACCCTATATATATAAACACACACTAGTATATAACCTCGTGCATATGCACGAGTACAATTAAAAATGATCAAAATTACATAGTTTAAATTATGTATTTTTATAAGAAGAGATTCAAATTATACATAATGTTACCTAATTACACATTTTTTAAACCATAGATTTTTAAAATATGCAATGGTTTCTCATTATATATATAATTTAGAATTTAATTGGATTTAAACTTTTCATTTTTTGCATCTAATAAATCACTTGTTACAAAAAGTTTTTATTTATTTATTTATTTTAAATTAGGTGGAACACTTCAATTTCTACGTTCAATAATTTACTTGGCATAAAAATTAAAAATTAAATATTAAATGGGACACATGGCATAAAATTAGACTCAAATTAAAATTCTATTTGGATTCTAATTTGATTTTCTCCCAATTTTGGCTTTTAATAATTATATAGATTTTTGTCAATCTCAATTGTGAAGTTTTTCTTTTGTCATTTATTTTTTCTATTGAGTGGCATTTTTGTTGATAATATAAATTTTATTAAAAAAAAAAAAAAAAAAAGAAGAATTTTTGTCTCAATTCTGTTGATAATATAAATTTTATTAAAAAAAAAAAAAAAAAAAGAAGAATTTTTGTCTCAATTCTTTGAGCCTAATTTCAGATTGGGATGTTTTGATCTCCTCTTTTTTTTTTTGGGTTAATTTTTAACTTCTAACTTTAGGTCATGGGTGGTTTCTAATTAGCTCAATTTGGTAAAAATTTGATGATTAAACACGTTAAAAATTTTATCACATCATCATTTTGTTAGTACACATAAGATAAAAATTAACTAGAGATGGATAAAATAATACAAATTGGAACGTTTTCAAAGGATAAAAATAATATTTTATCATTTTTTAACTTAAGAACTTTGTTATATTTATAGAGTTGGGTTTAAGTTACACCTGGTGTAACTCTAAGCAATGTTACACCACTCAATAACTTAGTATTGAATTAGTATTTTAAAAATCCAACCGTTGAATTACATATTCTATATATTCTTAACATGCATGCGAATTTTTATATCAATCGGATGCTATTTACCATTTGATCCATATACTCATCTTTTATACATTATTTTAAACTACAAAAATTTGAATTTTAACAATTGATTGATGACATCGTTATTAATTTTTGATCTCCTTGAAATTTTGCAAGCATGAAGAATATATAAAGATAGTGTAATCTAACGGTGGATTTGTTAATATTCGAATACAATTAAAAAATATTAGGAGGTGTAACATTACTTAGAGTTACACTAGGTGTAACTTGAACCCAACTCATATTTATATATAAGGTGGTTTTCTTATCAAGTGGTGTCAGGTTGGTTTGGGCTTATAATTCGTACTCTCTCATGTACTATATTTTGATAAAGGAATTAGATTTTTAATTCCATGATAGTATTGTTCTTTATTGGAGTTTACTTAAAAAAAAAAAAAAAGTTCTTTATTGAAAAAATTATAAATAAGAAAAGAAAAAAAAAAAACAAAAACAAAAACAAAGAATCAAACCAATTGAAGTAGCCAAAACGCCCACCTGTATCTAGTTCATTCGAGAGTTCGCTATATTTTGTCGTTACGGTACGGTAGAACTGTCAAATAATTAGGGAAATGTATATCGTACATCATTTAATGCGCACATAGTACACATACTTCTAAAAATAAAATAAAAAATAACAATATTTTGGCTTGCTGTCATATTGTTGAGGTAATTGAGGGTGTTTCACACATATATATTTAGATTAGATTAAAGTAAGATTTATCTTAGACAAAAAAAAAAAGTCAATTTTAGCATAAAAATATACTTTTTCTTATTTTAAATACTTAATTTTCAAAACACCACACATCATATTATTTATTTTATACTAAATTTCATTAAAATGTCAATTTTCTTAATTTTTTAAAATTATTTATTTTTCCTCACACTCAATAACAACATCTACTCTATTATTTTATCCTTACGATACATAAACATTTTTATATTATATACACCCTCTTGGGAAAATTTTGTTATACACAAATATTACTTCTTGTTTTGAACCATATGTAGACGCACAAAATGCATGCAACAAGTGGATAGGAAAGAAGCTTTTAAGTCCAGAGAGTTGTACTGTAAGTTTGAATAAATGTGTGGTGGGTGTGATATAAACGTTTAAGTGTAGGATAGGTTGAAAAAAAGTATCAAGTGGGTAATGATATTTTACCCATTGGTAACTTTCTTTTGGTTATTTGACAAATTAAAAAATAACTAAAAATGTTTTGTAATTGTTACACTTTACTTTTTTATATTTTTTTTTTGTTGAATTTTAATATGTAGTGTTCAAAAGTTGGTAAGTTAATATTTAATGTTTTACTATTATTAAATTTTTAAGTTAAAATGACTAGTTATAAAATTATTTATTTATTTTTATAATTAATAATTATTTATTTATTATTTATGATATCATCAATCTAACTACTGATCAGACCATAAAACCAATAAATACTTTCTATCCTAGTTCTTTCACCTTACCGATTTTTAAAACCATGAAGTTAGCCCATAATTAATTGCCATTATCTGCTCCAAGAAACAAAATAAATAAAAACAACAACAACACTTGATAAAATTGTTTGCAGGGGGTTTCAAAACAATTAATCCTTTCCACTCCCAGTTCATCATTCTGTCGTCGTTCGTGGGTATAGGACCGAAGCGTCAATGGAAGGTATATCACAGTCTATTTCAAAGTTATTAAGAAGGTCCGGAAAGGGAAGGTCAGACGAAATAAAACAGTATTACTCTTCAGTTCTTCCTGAGGGATTGTGTCGTCGATTTTCACACGGTGAGATCAAGAAAGCTACCAATAACTTCGATTACAATTTAATAATTGGTAGTGGGGATTTTGGCTCCTCTGTCTATAAGGGGTTTATTGATGACCGTGGCATAAGCGTTGCAATAAAGCGTTTAAGTGAGAAATCAAGGCAGAGTGTTCGCGAGTTAACGAACGAGGTGGTGTTGCTTTGCCAGCTACGCCATCCTAACATTATCCCTCTCATCGGATATTGTATTGATGAAGACGAGGAATGCCTTGTCTACGAATTCATGGTCAATGGACACCTGAGCCACCACTTCTTCGGCACTGACCACGATCCCCTCCGGTGGAAACAAAGACTAGTGATTTGCATCGGAGTCGCGCGTGGACTGCACTATCTTCACACTGGGCTAAAGCATACTATTATCCACCGTGACGTGAAGCTAACCAACATTCTGTTGGACGAGAAATGGGAGGCCAAGTTGGCAGATTTCGGGTTGTCCAAGATGGGTCCCCCGAGTTTGTCAAAGGCTTTAATTAGGGTCGAATCTGTGGTGAGGGGTACTATGGGATACTTGGATCCCGAGTATGCCCGGCGACAGGAGCTGACAGATAAATCCGACGTCTACTCTTTCGGTATGGTACTGTTTGAGCTACTCTGTGGCAGAAAAGCACTAGATCCCGAACTTGGACAAGAACAAGTGCATCTGGCTAACTGGGCCGACCGATGTGGACGAGAAGGGACCTTATATGAGATAATTGATCCGTATCTGAAGGGGAAGATAGCTCCAGAGTGTTTCGTGATTTACGCCGACATTGCGATTTCTTGCGTGCGAGGCGAGGGAAAGGATCGTCCAGCAATGGGTGAAGTGGAGGTAGGACTTGAACATGCACTGCAGTTGCAAGAGAGCGCAGATGCTGCAATGGAAAAAGGTGAATATGACTATCCCATTGATGAATTAACCTGTAATGATTCTCCGATTGATGTTTTAGAATCACCGGAGATGATAAATACCGGTGTTGAATCCTTGTAATTTGGTTGAGTTCAGTGTCTTTAGAGCTTGTTTGCTGCTTGTAAACGAATTTGAGTTTCATGTAGTTTCAGACTTTTTCTTTGCTGGTTTTCTGAGATTTAAGGTCATCATGGTTAAGTTTTTGATGAATAGGTCATTATGGTAGTACTGAGTGTCCTATAAATGGCATCATATATTATTGCAGTTTTTATTCTAATGTTTAAATAGTTTGTTGCGATTTTGAATGTCATTATAATTCTAAAATATTGTATAATTATTCTATCTTATTATTATTAGGTTCTCCATAGAAGAGAACCTTAATTTGAATCTCCTACCCTTATTGAAAAGTAAATTTTTTTAAAAAAATTTGAATTATATCTTATTCGAGTTTGTAGCGTAATAGCAGTGATGGAGGAATTATAGCAGATACCATGAGCCTAACCCGTCAGTTTCTGCGCTGGCTGACGGGTCCGTTATGACGAATGCTGTAGGCTAAGCGTGAAGGAATGCATGCTGACTAGATCAAGACAAAACCGACGGGCTGAAGTCCCCAAGTCTAACTGACGGCAATTTGGAGCCCCTGGGCTACTGAACATAGCGAGAAGCTGACGCCAAAGGGGAAAGTGCAAGCTGACGGTTTTAAGGCCGACGGTTCTATGAAAACCATGACTTGGTCACCACGCATGGGTTTTAGGGAAATTGCTTGTATTCCACGCTCAGTATCAGAGTCCTATAAGGAAAGGATTCCGCAATCTACGCGCATAAGGATTCCTATAAGGAAAAGACTTCTACTCCAAGGAAGAAAGGTCCACCCTCCACTACTATAAAAACCCCAATACCCTCATAAGCCGAGGTACGCATAATTAACCCCTCTCTAGCACTCTAGAGTTGAAAGAAATTCTAACTTGACCTTTGGAGGGTATTTGGCCGGCACCACACCGGTGCTCTCTGTGAGGTCTTTTCCTTTTTGTTGTGCAGGTGTTGTTTTGAGCATACAAGCGTCGTGCAACTCACTGGTGAGATTTTCGGCATCATCAGTTGGCGCCGTCTGTGGGAAACGACCAAGCCGCTTTTAGGTAATTAAGCCACATTATCGTTTCCCGGACCAAAGGGTTGCATGGTACTCACTCGCTCAATGGCAACTACTAATGACGCACAAGGAGAGGAACCACCCACGACTGCCCTCGAGAGACAGGTTCAGACTCTCGGTGCCGCCGTGGAACGTCTCACCAAACGGAACCTCGACTTGGAAGAACAGCTGCTCCAGAAGGAGGCAGCACCAAATGACCAACCAGAAGATCAAGAAGAAATTAGCGCTCCAAGGGGAAACCAGGAGAGACTTGAAGGCAGCCACGCCCTGAGCAGGCCGGAGAGGCCGCATACGAGCATGCCATCCCTCATGGATGCGACTCCACCACATATTGTTTGACCTTCGGAGGGTATTTGGCCGGCACCACACTGGTGCTCTCTGTGAGGTCTTTTTCCTTTTTGTTGTGCAGATGTTGTTTTGAGCATACAAGCGTCGTGCAACTCACTGGTGAGATTTTCGGCATCATCACTTTTCATGTTGTGTAGCTTTTGGAAAAAGACATCACCGTCTATATATGTTAATATTGACCTAGCAGTCAAGTACCAATTAGACATCACCGTCTATAAAGTGATTTAGTTTTTTTTTTTTTTTTTTTAAGTCGAAATACAATAATTATTTTTCACAAAAATATGGGAGGAATAAAATACAAAATCGACAAATCTCCTTTATAGCAAAGGATCACAATCTCAGAAACATATAATTTTTGATGGTGTTGCAGCAGTAGCACCATCACATCATAAAGGCAGTAAAGCAAGACCCTACTGAAGCCTCATGGGATACGGATATCCAAACTCCAAAGCATCATCTTAGTTTTTCAAACTCCTTTTGCATTTCTTTTCTTTTTGGAATGTTGTACACTTACTACCCCCCACTACTATATTAACCATGTGGCTAGGGCCAGCCCTTGGGCAAGATCATTTAGGCCATTGCCTAGGGCTGTCCTTCAGGCAAGGTCACTGTTATATGATTATATTATTAAGTGAAGTTATAACAGAGTCTTGATGAATTAAATTATACTATTTTGTGCTTTACGTTTTATTTATTTCAATGTAAAATATTTTTAAAAAAAATATTTTCTCATTTATCATATTTATTTTTCAGTAAAATATTTAATTAAAAGTAAAATATTTTAAATAAACTAAATTAAACTAAGCAAATTTGTGTAAAATATTTTTCATTTAAAATTTTGGTAAAACATTTTACATTTGCTCTCCTTCCTCTTACCCGATACTTTCACTTCCTCACAACTCAGTCCCTCTCAGTTTTTGCTCTCCCTCCCTCACAAGTACTATACCTTCTCACTCTCAAGTTCTCCCTCATCTTTCTTCTTTTCTCTCTGGCAATCCATTGGAACTCCTACTGGTGAGCGGTGAGGCAGTCGGCATCGATGTCTCCAGCATAGAGGTTGCAATAGTAACTGCTGTGCCAATCATCAATCTGGGTTGCTGTGTCTCTCTCTCCTCGCTTCTACACTCTTCCTCATGTTCCTAATATCTTTCAGGCCGCATCTCTCAAATATGGATAGGTGGGTTGTCGGTAGTGGATTTGGTTTTGAGTTTGGTAGGTGGGTTTAGTTTTGGGTTATGGTGGCTGGGTTTTGTTTTGATTTGGCGGCTGGGTATGGTGTTAGGTGATCAATGGTTTGTTGTGGTGGCTGGGTATGGGTTTGGTTTTGGTGGCTGGGTATGGTTTTGATGGGGTTTGTTTTGAGTTTGGTGGCTAGGTATGGTGTTGGGAGTGGGTTCCGATGTTGATGCTGGCCGGTTGGTGGCAGCGGTAGTGATGGCCTTTTATTTTCCTTCTTCCCAATCAGGATTGTTTACTGTTGTTGGTGGTTTGTGCTTGCACCCAGTGGTGGTTGGTGGTTGGTGGTGGCTGATTTGTGCTTGCATTTTCAAGTCTCTAGGACCATTCTGAAAATGTTTTGCTGAAAACATTTTACTGTAAAACTTTTTACAAATAAAAAATTTTACATTTAAAAATATTTTACCGGACCGTTAATTCAAAAAAGAGTTAGCAGATAATAAAATAATAAAATGGAAAGATAACAATGTCAATAAGCCAATAATCATAATGATAATCAAACTTGTAATATAAAAATTATTGACAATTTAAAAAGGTAATATTATTTTCCAAATAATACTTACTACAATTATGCAAAAAGAAGTTTTTCAACCTAATTAAAATAAATTGTGTGGAGACTTCTGCCCAATAATCTTGGTCTTTTGGGCTTAGACCCCCAATTTACTTGTTTTTTATATTAGGCTTATTGTATAATGGGAGGTCCAATAAATGACTTTTCAGGTTACTGATGGAGTAAAAGCATTGATTTGGCCCTAAAATCTCTTGATCTTAGCTCAGCTGAGGTGATGACTATGTAGTCGAGCCTTTTCCCTGAAATCTAAACAAGATTTCCTAATTCCTAGGATTTGTCTTTCCTTACTACTCTCGTGTCTCCCTTCCCCCAATTTTCCAACCCCTAATTCCTCCCTCTCTTCCTCTCTTTATACCTCCACTCACTGGGGTCGTCATGATGAGAGGATATTTCCCACGTTAGTGGGCCCCATCATATCATATCTCTGAACAGATTGGGCCCGTCTTTAACAACTGACATGACCTCCAAGTAACTTGTGCTTGACATTGGTTATTACTTGGCGGGCAGATTCCCCCAATGCATTATCCCTCGATCATGGCATATTTTGAGAGTACTTAGTTTGTTTGCTTGGCCAGGCTCATCTCAGCTCAACTAAGTGGGTTGAGATGGGCTGAGATGATTCGGTAAGTGGGTTTTGTAATTCAAAGCTGGCTTGCTATCCTTGATCTGTATAAATCGTATTACAAGGAGATTTAGAATAATATATTATCAATTGAAAAATAAATGTTAGCAAAACTTAAATATAAAAACATAATTTTAAATTTCAAAATAAAGAAGAAACGATTTTTTTTTAAAAAAAAGTACTACTATAAAACATTAAATAAATTTTATTTAAAAAAAAAAAAACACTAAAAATTGTCGCCTTTTAAGGCAGTGTTTTGCTGGCCATGTTTTTGGCACACAATCTTACCCGTTTGTCTACTGTCTATAATATGGATGGGTGTCCCTCTCCCCAATAAATTCTCACTTCTTTTAGATTTTCTCTTTAGAGGTGGGGAGTGGTCTAGACTCTAGACCCTCTTCTTTAATGAATCATCCTTGCTTATTAAAAAGAGTACAATTCAGTTGTTGTTGTTGTTGTCTTTTTTTTTTTTTTTTTTTTTTGAAGAAAAATTTTTAGATGTTTTTGGTTTTTTTTTAGGGGGAAAAATTTTAGATGTTAGTACTTAACATTTGATATGCAAAGTGAAATATATTAAAAGAAAAGAGAGGAAACGAAATACAATTGATAACTAGGACTGTTCCTCTGGACCGGCAATTACATTAGAGGAATCTGAAGGAGCAGAACCTATATTTACACCTGAAATTAATTATAAAAAAATATGAAAAAGAAACATGATTTCTCTTCTCATGCATATATATATATATATATATATATACTGACAAAAGTAATACATACATTATTAATTGATTATACATAGGGCAAAAGCTTACACCACGTTAAGCTTGACTTTGGAGTGAGTGCATTTCTTTTTCCATTCCCTTTTCCCTAAATTTCTTGTCCCTTCCAAGTTCCATGCTACCTTCCACCGAAAGTATTTGGAAAAATTAAAAACGAAAGAGAAAGAAAGCATCTTCATGTCGACCTGCTTAATATGAATAGCTTCCAAATGGGATTTGTTAAAGCTTATCACTAGTCAACAAATTAAAGGAGTCACTTCTCTTTTAAGACAAAGAAAAATTTCCCTAAAACGATTTTTTTTTTTTTTTTTGGGGCTAGGTTTTAGTGTGGGATAACTTGAATTTACTTTTAAAAAAAAAAAATTGAATACAGCTACAATTATATCTAAGCAAGAGTAAAGTTTTTTTAAAAATTATATAAATTGGTGTAAAAATAAAATACAACTTTATAAATTCAATCAGACCACACATGCCCCCCCCCCTCCCCCTCGGGCAGTAAAAAATACACACATTCTTTTTTTCTTTTTTTTCTTTTTTTTTTTTTTAATTTTTTTTATATGGAAGGTATAGGCACTTTGAACTCAATTTTAAATCCTAAAAGTGCTCATTCAACATTGATGATAAGTTTCACTCTCAAGATTTATTAAACAAGAAAAATGTTTATTTGAGATTTCAATTATAACATTATGAGCTTGATATGTCAAAGCATCAAAAAAAAAAAAAAACATTAATTGATGTTTTTTGCAGACGAATTGTTGATTTACTTTAAAAATGAAATTGTAAAATTTAATCATGAACTAGCAATTGAAGAAGTTTACTGTGTTTGTTTCGGAACAACTTATCTAACTTTTTGCTGAAAATGTGCTAAAATATATCCGTACCTTAAAAAAGTAGGAAAATGCAGGAAAAAAAGTGAGGTTTTAAAAAAGTTGTACATAAAAGTTAAAAACTAAAAACTAAGCTAATAAATTGATACCAACACATGTATAAAGATCTTTGTTGAGATTTGAGAATAATTTTGATAGAAGATGCTAAGTTTAATTAAAAAATAATCTTGTGTGTGAGAGTGTATATATATATAATTTGTGTTTGCCTTGACTACCATATTAATTCAATGGTTAATTTAGCCCCAACTAAAAATTGGAAGTAGTTAACGAATGCCCTAGAGCCCCTAAGACTAAGAGCATTAGTTAAATAAATATTTTTAGAAACTTTATATATATATATATATAAAGTAATTTCTTTTGTTTATTACAACATTTTATGTTTCTAATAAAAGTGATATTAAAATATTCCTTTAATAAATTCTTGTTAGGACATATGTGATTCAATGTTAGGAGCATATGTCAATATTTTATATTATTGGCTAATCATTTGACAAAATACACTTTACTTGTAATTAGGTAGATTTAGGATGTGTTTAATACTTCATGGAACAAGGTTTCAAGATTCAAGTGTCAAAGCTATGCAAGTCTATCCAAGAAACAAGTGAAGAAGTATCGGTTTATAAAGTTCGACAGCTAGCATCTATCGAGGTTTAAAAGATGTTTCAGCCTGTGGCTCGACAGCTAGCTCAATAGATGGCTATCTATTAAGGTTTATGAAACTCAGTTTTTCAGAGCTGTTTTTTATCGAATCTGTGAGTGTATATTTGGGTTTTCTCTTTTCACAACCCTAAACATATATAAGGATTATTTTAAAGGCCGTTAAAGGTAGCACAGTTGCACAAGTGTAGAGTAAAAGTCTTGTTCATGCAAATTGTGACCGGAGACAAAATTTTTCCTAGTCCATCTTTCTTTTGAAGAAGCTGCTGTGTTTGTACACCATAGGGTTTTGTGACCAAGGAGCTTCTTGATTTTCATCATCTGGATGAATTGAAGAACTTTGCAACCAACATCTTTCTCAAGTTGGTGATTAAGTCGCGTACTGGGATCCGCGCATCTATTAGTTAGTCATGTACTAGAAGCCGTGCATTGAAAATGAGAAATTGTCACTATAAAACAAGTCCAATTGGGTATTGGGGTAAGGGTTCAACTATAGGTTGGTATAAGGTATTGAGATTCTTTTACTTGTAACCGCTTATTGTGATAATAGTGAATTCTCAGAAGTGGTGATCTTAAAATCATCCGGTGGAGTTTTTTCTGTATTGGTTTTCTCCATTCGAAAACAAATCACCTGTGTTAATTTAATTTTCGCTGCATTTAGTTTAATTGGTGATTTGTTTGTGCTGCTACGCATATTGTATGTTAATCTGATTAATTAATCAATTTGACTAATTAATTAGTTAATTTATCACAAGAGGTCAATATATTCTTGGCTTATCAATGCTTTAATGGAATTAGTTAACCGACCTTCTAAAAGTTTATGATCCGCGGAGGTAGCTTGAGAGTTGCGACTCTAGCTTGTCTGATATAAAACCATTGCACCTATCTCAGAACTCCACAATAGAAATACCTTTTAATAAAATCAAAGATCCATTTTACATCAAGGTTTGATTAAATTGCAAGCAAAAGACAGAATCTTTGAATGTGGTTCTCCTACAATTATGTCTCCCTATAGTCTTTATATATAATTATTTCCTGTAACAATTATCACGTACCACGTGGCCCAGTATATCCCGTTGCTGCTATTATATAGTATTTTCTTAATTTACAATGATGTAGTACAAACTACAAAGAGAATTTCAGCATGTTGCAAGATAATATAATTGGACCAGTTTAAAATTAAATACCCATAGCTGCGATACACTTCCCGCTAGCTCATTTAATTATTTGAAAAATGTTAATGCATATTTTAAGGATATTGATCTAAAAACTATTTTTTAACAAACTTTTTATGAGGGAAGAAGAAATTAATTAACTGTTTTATTTATTTTTTTTTCTATAAAATTATTATCAAATTTTTTAAGGCACTCGTTAAGGAGAACTTAATTTTTTATATAATTATTTTTTTATGCCAAATTGCTAATGCAATTTTTACACGCTTTTCAAGCCCAGTGGTTCATCACTTCATGTCCATTTTTTCATATTTCTGCTTGAGAAGTGAATACCTTATGCATTCCATCGCTGAACAACGAGAAAATATACAATGTTTCGGTAACACTAATTCATCATCTGTTTTGGTATTTCTTATGTAATAAATGAGTGACACCTGTTTCAAAAAAACACATCAGACTACTCCAATAAATGATTAATTTATATTCCAGATAAATTTATTAGAGTAGTCTGATGTAAAATATTATGATTAATTTATTGGAGTAGTCTGATATGGTTTTTTGAAACAGGTGTCACTCATTTATTAAGTGAGAAATACCAAAACAAATGTTGAGTTGGTATTATCAAAATATGGTATACTTTCTCCTGAACAACATGGTAATTGGTATAAAAGCTACGCTATAGCTTCAAGTTCCAACTATTTCTTGGACTAATATCCATTGAAAGCAATACCAAAATAATAATAGTAACATATGTTACATTAATTTTTAAAATTTTTATATATAAAAAAAAGTAATTGACTTTTTCAATTAATTTTATATATATATATTTTAAAAGTGATACTATTAAAATGTTTTTAAAATCATCAATTAGCAAACGTCCTAAAAACACCTAGGACAAAAATAAAATTCTCTTCCTTTTAAGCCTTAATGCTGATTTAAAAAAACATATTGAGCAATTAAAAATTAAAAAACACATAACCAAAAAAATAAGTCATTTTACGGTCATATTTAAACAATAAAATAAAGTGGTAGCACCACTTCTGAAACATGTTTTGAGCATTATGTTACAATTAAAAATAAATAAACATGTTTTGAGCATTATATCTACCGCGTGGATCTAATGTGTTCTTTTATAAAACGAAATAATTAAACGGTGATTGACAAAATGGAATGTTAGTAGAGTGGTAGTGTAAAGCAGGGGTATGGTATATTACTCGAACAAAATGTATTTTGAAGGGGGCTAAAATTTTAAATAAATCAAAACATTGATGGGAGGAAGACATGAGGAAATGTGTGGTGATAAA
Organism: Quercus suber; assembly: GCF_002906115.3. NCBI lineage: Eukaryota > Viridiplantae > Streptophyta > Magnoliopsida > Fagales > Fagaceae > Quercus > Quercus suber. The sequence goes on along the minus strand of NW_027069625.1, from coordinate 630,889 downwards.
TGATAATGAATCATAAATGCATGAACCAGACATGCATCCGCAGTACCCATTATTCATTATTCTGTGTGTCGCATTTAATATTTAAATTTTCAAAGAGTTGAAATTAGATTAAAAGAAAAACTTAAGATTCACTGCACTGGGCAGTTTGGTATGGGATTTTGAACAACGATTTTAAGTTTTTAAACAACATTATATATATTTTTACATATTTTTTCACCCACACGTATTTTCAAAAAATACAAACAACGTTATTAGAACAACGTTACCAAACGGGCCTTAATTTCTAGAACTCTAAAAAAAAAAAAAAACGAAGGTCAAATTTCACTGCATCTTTATCTTACTATGACATAAGATATCAAAACTCCTTAAATTATCATTATACTTTAAGATTTCTAAAAAAAATACTAAAATTTTATCTACTACTATCAATTTGAAAAGAGTAAATTACATTTTCCCATATTATCTTTAAATTAAATAGATACCAAATTAGAGATAATCAACATTTATTTGAATGTTGATGATATAATAAAATATGATTACTTATTTTTTTAAATGAATAAAATTTTTTAAAAATTTTAAAATGGATTTTTTTTTTTTTTTTTGAGAATCTGGCTTCAACTTATATAAAACTGAAATCAGCCAATATCGGCTAAAAGTACATCAGCAACTTGTGGTGGACATTTAATTAAAAATTATACAATACTCTAGGAATACAATACTGCTGTGCTTACTCTTATAACATAAATAGTGAATTTTACCTAAAATTATGTGGTGAAACTCATTATTGTATGAGACAAAGGAGTATATCATTATTGTACTTCTGGAACATTGTATAATTACTCAGAATTAACCTATTCTATAGTGTGATAATGGAAATTCTTTGCTATCTCACTTGAGTCCAACCATGAAATGTAATCAGAAGAAAAAATGTTAATTCCATCAACTTTTATATCTTCTCTTTAAGGAAAATGTTAGAGCTAGTACAATTTTTATTATAAAAAATTTACAAATTGATGTGTCAAAAAGAAATATAATTGGTGTCTAAACAACATAATAAATGAATATTTGAATTAAGTTTTTGTAATTGGTGATACATTAGCTTGCAAGTTTTATACTTGTTGTATTTATATATATATATATATATAAATATGATAGAGTTTTAGCCTATAATATCTGCTTCATAATAATAGCCCTTTATTAAAAAAAACTTACAAATTGATGTATCATGAATATGATTAGTACCATTTAAATAAAATAATAAATGAATATTTAAATTATAATTATAATTGTTTACAAATCAATTTATAAAATTTGCAGTATTTTAGCATAATTTTTAATCGTGTACTTTGATATTAGGATTTGAGTTGTTTATGACTTGGCATATTAAGATGGATGGTGGCATTTTTTTAGTTTTTTATTTTTTGATGGGAGGATGGTGGCATATTAAAGTAAGTTTGTTGGAAGCAGCAATTTTACCATTTCACGAGCTTCAAGCTGAAATGGTGTCAATTTATCTTCTCAAAAAATAAAGAATTTTTTTTTTATTAAAAAGAATTAATTTTCTAAATGAGAACCACATAGGGTCACTTTATCTATTATATATAAATGATAATGTCAATTTATGAGTAATCATTTACACAAAAAAAAAAAAAAAATTATGAGTAATCATAATACAACCTGTATATTACCCTAACATCACTCTTTTATCAAACGAAAAGGTTATGCAATCTTTGTTCAGTTTGTTGGTATCTATATAACTTTTAATGGGTAGAAGTAAATCCTAATCTCGCAGCTTTGTTCTTAGCAAATACTAGTATTTTTTATTTGGGGTTGTCCTCAAGAAATTTGACCAGATCTAAAGGTCTAGAGGTAAGAAACAAATGCCAATAAATATTAAATTGAAGCTCCTCCTACAATGGTCGGATAATGACGTTTCCCAAGGTAACCAAATGAAGAAAAACTTTCAATTATGAAGCCACAGCCACATCATAACATATATAATAATTTATTTATTAGTGGATGTCTATTATAACATTATTATAGTAACGGTAAGAACATGCTAAAACAAACATTATGCACAAAAAAACAAGAATAAATTAAAATGGCTCTCTATCTCTATTAATAATTTTAGTAATTAGAGTAGCAGGAGCATGTTGATCTTGTCAAGGCTGAGGTATTCCCTCTTTTAACCAAACCCATCTGAAGGATTAGTCAATGGCAGAATCAATTTCTCATCAAAATCCCTTAACATCTTAGTAAACAAACCCTTTTTTTTCTTGTTGGACTTTTGTGAAAGACATGTGAAGTGGTTGAAAGTTTAAAACTAGAGAGGGATTTGGATTTGAATCTGTCAATCTGGTAGGGATTAAAGTAAGTAGAAGGAAATAAAAGTATATCTTACATGGTTGTGACAGTTTTTTTTTTTTTTAAACAAAAATAAAAATCTTTTCTGTGCTTTTAATAAAATGAATAAATAAAATACAGCTTGTGGATCCAGCATGCATGAAAAGCTATAGATTATTTTTGTTTTTATTTTTTATGTTTACCAAGACAAGAACCCCACCCACCACTTCCAGTACCAGATCATGTTCAGTGTGTAATAATAATGACAAGTCCCAAACATATCTGGCCACATGGCTTCTTTTCTTTTACAGTTTTAAGTTTTAACGAACTTTGCACTTTGTGGCATAGATGTAAAACTACACTCGATATGGTATCTGGATGATTAGATAAATTGCAAATATTTTTGGAGACAAATCTATCAGCTGACCTATATATAAAAAGATTTCTGTTTTCCCATATAAGTCATGTGGAAAGCTTTGTGTGTGTTGGGGGGGGGGGGGGGGGGGGGGGGGAAGAGAGAGAGAATCAGTGTGAATCTGTGTGCGCGTTTGATTTTGGACCGGGTTTTGTTGAAGATTTATAGTTGGGTAATAGGTAGAGGGAGAGAGATTCAATGTGGACCGTTTGATGAGGATCAAGGGTAGATATCTGTGATTGGTTTAGAGCCGTTTGATTTTTGATGCCGGTCAAGACGGGCAGATAGATAGATAGGGTCGTGGGATCTTGGTTAGATTCCTACACTTTTTACTTTACTGTAGCAGGCCGGCACGTGCCGATACAATTCTTTAATTAATTAATTAATTAGTAGCCGGAGAGGAGTACAATAAAAATTGGACTCTCTTCTAGGGACTATACTATTCATCATATCTTGTAAATCTACTCTAAGGGCTTCGATCACCGTTCTGATTGAGTTGTGTATAGGAAATAAAGGAAAGAGAGATTTGGGTTGATGGGTAAAGATTCTTGCTTGTTCAAGTGGAAGTAATGAAAGTTTCCATGTGTCTAACCTCAAAAAGCACCACATAAAATTTATGTGGATAAAAAAAAAAAAAAAAAAAAAGGAGATATGGTAAATGTGATTTAAGTAAAGGCCAGCAATTTTTGAGTGAAATGTGTATTGTCTTCATTTAAAGTTTCTTCAATTCTGTATATATATATATATATATATATTTTTTTTTTTTTTTTTTTCATTTGGTGAAAAAGGAAATAACTTAAATCTTTGCTTATCAAAGAGGTTTTAGCATCAATTTATTTAGTTTATTGCTAAAATCTTTTGAAAAATGTTAAAGTTAAAGGCTATTTTACAAACATATTTACAAATTATTGATATGATGAGTGATTATTAGTAAGTAAAAAAAATGCTATTAGTAGTAGGCCTAAATGAAAACTAGTAAGGTCCGTCGAGAGGGGAATAGGCTGGCTCATGGCCTAGTTAGAAGAGCAGTTTTATTTGCTGACACTAATGTATGGGTAGAAGAACTACCTGGTGATTTGGATGATGTATTTCAGTATGATTTTGTTTAATTTTTTAATAAAATTTCGCTTACATTTTTCTCAAAAAAAAAAAAAAAAGAGTAAAACCAGTAAAAATTTGCCACATTAATAATTTGTAAAAATGTTGCAAAATAACTTGTGCTTATAATGTTATTCAAAGCTTATTGCTGAAAAATTCAATTGATATATTTAGTAACTCAATTGATATATATTTTACCTTCTTAACGAAGACATTTAGATTAGAAAAAAAGAACACATTAAGGGTGCGTTTGGATACCGCTTATTTTGTTGAAAACTGAAAATAATTAAAAAAAAATTTCAATTACTGTTAAGACTAAAAAACATTGTTCATATGCCTTGATGAGTTCATGTCCCATGAACAGTGCACCAGGCGCTGGTCCCAAAAAAAAAANGGGGGGGGGGGGGGGGGGGGGGGGGGGGGGGGGGGGGGGGGGGGGGGGGGGGGGGGGGGGGGGGGGGGGGGGGGGGGGGGGGGGGGGGGGGGGGGGGGGGGGTGGGTGGGGGGGGGGGGGGGGGGGGGGGGGGGGGGGGGGGGGTGGTGTCGGTGTTGTTGGTGGTCTTTGTAGGGGAGGTTCTTTGTAAAAAATGGGTAAAGCAAACACCAAAAATTGCCACCTCCACACACCACATAAACTGAAGAGTTCTTCCTCTGTTGGGTGCGGGTTTGGAGAGTTAAGCATACAACTTACGAATCATATGGCAGGTAGGTACAGTTTTCCTTAATCCAAAGATGCAACTTTAGGCCCCAATTTAGATAAGGCTCTTGTGTTGTTGTTGTCTTTGATTGGATAGATGCTAGACAATCTGGCAATCATACCTACGCTTCATCATTACAGTAAAAAAACACAATAATGGAGCTTCATGCATCAAGTACCCCACAAGAAATCACTAAGTTCGGGAAGATTGCAAAAGTGGGGAAAATAAAAGTTAGAAAGATCTTGATCTTCAAAATTCATCTTCCATTGATGCTCATGTACATGATGTATATACAAGTTACATTGTGTTTGACAAAACCTCAAACAGACTCTCTCTCTCTCTCTCTCTCAACCTCCTATGAGCTTTTTGCTCATTGGGGTGACATCATTAAAATACTAAAGATTAGTGAAATTTACAATTTCAAGTTCCAAACAAAGCCAGTTTCTTAAACATTTGTATCGCAAAATTTCCCGTCCATCCGGTTCTGAACAGCTTTCACAGCAGCAACTCTAGCAGCAGTGGCGGCCCTATTTGCAGCCATGACTGCCTTGTTTACGGGTTCATCTACTCGGGAAAGGTTAATAGCATTCTCTGCAGTTTTTCTCGCAGCCTGCAATTTCATCACATAAATTGAAGAGTGAGAAAGCGTGTTATAGTATGAGCAAAGGCTTGACAACAATGAACATGACAACAATGCATCAATAGAAAATTAATGTCAATAAATACCTGGACTGCTCGAAGGACTGTATCGGTTGGTGGGGGCAGAGGATGCTTAAGGGTACCACCATCCCATTCACCGCATCTTCGTTCTCCATTTCGGAAGGTATACATACCATAGCCTTGCTTTCGACCTTCATGCCATGACCCCTCATAACAATGACCATTAGCAAAGTGATAGACACCAAATCCATGGATCTTGTCTCCAAAATATTCTCCAGCATATCTATCTCCATTCCTACATCACAATCAAATTCATTGTCAATGTTGGGTTCCCTTTATACAATCATTTTTACCTAAGCTAGAGTCAGAATCACTCTAAATAGAAAACATAAATAAAAATCACAAAGACAATAGTAATAAATAACAACAACATTTTAAAAAGAAAAATGATTGATTGATAAATAAATCTCCAACAGATAAGTATCTTGTACCAGGACAGTACCAACCAATTCAGCACCAATACAAAAACTACAAATAAATCTTGACCAAAATAAATGCATATTAAAGTTTCACTGAGTAACAGAGTCAGAGAACAGCAGAATCTGAATTACCTCCATAATGAACAGTTCTACAACCAGAAAGAGCAAAAATTGAAAATTTCACAAAAACCAAACCACCACACGGATCCCAGGAATATTCAACAAAGCAAAAATAATGGACCACCAAACGGTTACCAGTTAAAACTTAGAATCACAATAAATTTGAAGAAAACAGGAATCAAAGTCAATTGCCAGGCATACATTTGCACAGTCAGTTTCTAACTTTCTATCAGGTCGTTTCAAAATCCAAAAAACACCCATTACCCTTAACCTACGTACCTTCAAGAAAATCATAAAGATTCAATCTTTGGACCAAAATCACACACAATTTATTTATTTATTTATTTAAAAAAACCTCCACTGTTGTATTAATCATGTAGCAGTTCAAACCAAACATAAAATAAATAAATAAATAAATAAAACCCAATAATTAAAACACCATATAAGTAAGTAACACGAAAATTTCAAAATAAAAATTCACCTGAAGTGGTAGCAACCAAGGCCATGCTTGACCCCACACTTGAACTGACCAACATAGCAGCTAGCATCAGAGCAAGTTTTTTTTTTTTTTTTTTTTTCATTTGGTGAAAAAGGAAATAACTTAAATCTTTGCTTATCAAAGAGGTTTTAGCATCAATTTATTTAGTTTATTGCTAAAATCTTTTGAAAAATGTTAAAGTTAAAGGCTATTTTACAAACATATTTACAAATTATTGATATGATGAGTGATTATTAGTAAGTAAAAAAAATGCTATTAGTAGTAGGCCTAAATGAAAACTAGTAAGGTCCGTCGAGAGGGGAATAGGCTGGCTCATGGCCTAGTTAGAAGAGCAGTTTTATTTGCTGACACTAATGTATGGGTAGAAGAACTACCTGGTGATTTGGATGATGTATTTCAGTATGATTTTGTTTAATTTTTTAATAAAATTTCGCTTACATTTTTCTCAAAAAAAAAAAAAAAAGAGTAAAACCAGTAAAAATTTGCCACATTAATAATTTGTAAAAATGTTGCAAAATAACTTGTGCTTATAATGTTATTCAAAGCTTATTGCTGAAAAATTCAATTGATATATTTAGTAACTCAATTGATATATATTTTACCTTCTTAACGAAGACATTTAGATTAGAAAAAAAGAACACATTAAGGGTGCGTTTGGATACCGCTTATTTTGTTGAAAACTGAAAATAATTAAAAAAAAATTTCAATTACTGTTAAGACTAAAAAACATTGTTCATATGCCTTGATGAGTTCATGTCCCATGAACAGTGCACCAGGCGCTGGTCCCAAAAAAAAAAAAAAGGGTGAAACGCAAAACGTCCAAACGTGAATGTGAACTAATCCAAACACTCACTAAGTAGAACCATAAAAGAAATGAGGTTTTAACAAAACTACATTACAAATTTTGCTCAAAATAATAGTAACATTTAAGAGAGAATAGGTACAAAAAGACATTTCTGATTTATTAGAGTTTAAATTCTTCATTTCCCCAACTATCAAATTAATTATTAAATATATATATTTTTTTGTTTGAATCCTATAATCTTTTTTTTTCGGGGGCTAGATTTCATCAGCTCTATTTTTTTTCCCTCTTAATTTCTTTAGAAAATATCTTTATCTTTTCCTATAATTTTCTTTTGGCAATTAATCAGTCTAAATAAGAATGGAAAAGAAATTCGAGTACCCATTATAGAATCTCGTGAGCATCTTTTCCTCTCTCGCTCTCTTTGTCTCTTTTGAACAATTTTTTTTTTTTTTTTGAGAAAGAAGACACTCATATTATTGAAACTGAATAGCCATATCGGCTTGAAGTATATAAAGAACAAGCGGTAGAACATCCTCCATCTACATAATACAACTTGAATAATTGGAAGCTAACTTAGCCAAACTATGCGCAACTTTGTTAACCTTTCAGTTTGAGTGAGAGTAGAGCAATTTTGAGTAAGAACAAGTAAAAAGACCAGCATCCTTTAACAGTAATTCATGTGAAGCCAAACTTGGATTATCATGCTGCAAAGCCTTCACCACTAACTTAGAGTCACCCTCGACAACGACACTACTAACACCCACTTCTGTCCCAAACTCAAGAGCTCGTATTACTGCCATTGCTTCAATCTCTGCTACATGGTATGCTTGAGGAAGTTGTTGGGCTAGAGTAGCAATTACCATCCCTTCACTATCGCGAATAATAACACGGATCCCAGATTTATTATCCTCAGCGAAAATGGCTCCATCATTATTTAATAGAGGTGGTTTCCAAGTAACTCAGGTCTGTCGTGGAGGAGGTGTACGTGTTGGGGAAATGGCCTTAATTCCCCAAAGTGATCCTTAGCTAGCTGTAAAAGCTGTTCTGTGGTGCAGAACTTTCATTGAAGATGAATTTGGTTTCTTTGGTTCTAGATGGCCTAAGCAATAGTGGCGAATAGTTCTGGATTTTTGGCATGCATAAGCACCCAAGCCTTGAGTTGCTTGAAATCTTGGAGCTGAGTTTGGCTCCTAAAATCCCAGAGCTCGAAGTCGGGTCAAACAACATCCAATTTAGTGCAGGTCCATAAAGCGTGCAAAGGATCTTCCAGGTAAGGCTGAGCAGGGACCCGACCTAACCCAATAGGTTTTGGGTGGGTATGAGAATATTCGGGTCGGGTTTCAGGTTTGAAGATCAGATTATTTTCGGTTTTTGGTTGGTGTTGGATCAGGTTCGGGTTCATATAAATATACCTTTTGGACCCGAAAATTTTTTAGAAAAAAACCCGAAACTCTCTCTCTGCCTCTCTCAAGCATCAGCTCTTTCTTAGTCTCTCTGCCTCTCTCAGCTCTCGAATCACCATCACGATTTGGTAGTGCTCCTCCACCTCTCTCACCGAGTTCTCTCTCTACATGTGTAAGTCATCCTTCTCTTTGTTGGGTTTTTTTTTTTTTTTTTTTTTTTTTTTTTTTTCAACACAAACTTATCTGATATCTTATTGGTTTATTTATCTCAGAGAGGAAAACAATTTGGTTTCAGCAAGATCTTCAACAAATTGGATTCTAAGGTATAATTGTTTTTACTCAAATGAGGTTGCTTCTGATTTTGTCTTGGGTTTGATTTTTTATTTTATTTTTGTGATGTGAATATCCTGTTTGGGTTTGATTTTCTTGCATTTTGTGCTCTTAGTTTGGTGTGAATCTTACTCAAATGAGGTTGCTTCTAATTCTGTCCTGGGTTTGATTTTTTATTTTATTTTTTTGATGTGAATATCCTATTTGGGCTTTATTTTCTTGCATTTTGTGATCTGGTTTGGCGTGAATCTTACTCAAATGGGGTTGCTTATGTAATACTGGTTAAATGATCTACAAGCAGAGTAGGAAATACCCATATTATTTTTTTGGGTATTTGTTGATCTAGGTTTGCGTTTAAGTTCTTATAGATATCATGTGTATAAAGTATTTCAAATAAAAAGGTTACAAAGAAATGTGTAAAGTCTTTCAAATAAAAAGGTTTTCATTTGATAAGTCAATGAATAGGCTTAAGGAGCTAAACCAAAAAGGAGAGAATCTAGCTAAGTTCTCTAATGAAGTGAAAAATGACTTGATTTGCTAACATCATGACTATAACTCTTTGAGCAAGTTAATTATTTATGCATATACATCAAAAATGTTAATATATCATGACTAATTCTATCTCTTGAATGTGAGATGGCTATGAAAGAGGTTGAAGTAGTTTTGTATATTTTTAGTTGGGCTTATAGTGAATGAGTAATCATATGGTCACTTTGCTGATTTGTTAAATATGACAACATATTAGTAAGATCAAATGTTGTCTAATATTATGGTTAGTCAAGTTGGAGCAAGTTATCTGATTTACTAAAGTTTGAGTTTTGTAATGAACTTCTCAAATTGAATGATATTTATTACTTCTTGTCTAGTTGAATCTATGAATCTTATATTAGATCGTGTTTTTCTTTTATTTCTCCAACTGTATGCCTAAGAAAGTTCAAGGAAGAATGACTTTACCTTTCAACTTTAGTACTGACTTTTTCATATTTGGGAAAACAAATAATTACTTTGGAGTAGGTATTTAATTTGTCATAGTTAATTAGTAATGAGCTTTTAGCAAGTCAATTAAATGTACAAATTTGACTGCCTTTGCTTGTGGAATGCCTATCTAACAAACTGCCCTAGTGCATATGAAAATTTGGAATTGAGAACTTGTTTTTATGCTTATGTAAAATTTAGAATGTGTTATAGGTCTCTATCATGGTTGTGGAGTGCAACAACTTAATGTCTCCTTAGGGTCTGTTTGTTTTGACTTCAAACCAATTTCGAAAATGCTTTTCCGTAAAAGTATGTGTTTGGTTGTTAAGGAAAATTGGGTCAAACTGAAAATATTTTCAGTGTTGATCGTAAAATAAGGTGCACGGGCGTAAAAGCATTTCTTTTTTTATTTTACCTTCAAATCACTTCTGGAAAGAGAGAAAGAGAGAGAGAAAGAAGGACCAGACGTGTAAAGAGAGAAAGAAGGACCAGACGCGCAAACGCACACACACACAGAGAGAGAGAGAGAGAGAGAGAGAGAGAGAGAGAGGACTCAAACGCGCAAACATAGAGAGAGAGAGGGAGACATCGCGCCGAAAAATTAGATCGCCGTCCTCGTCCCCTCCACGCGACGGTGAGATCGCACCACGAACCGATCGACCCATCCCTCATCCTCACCAACCCATCCCACTCCGGCGACCCATCCCACTCTACTGACCCACCTTTGAGCTGATCTGTCCACCGGCGAGTAGCACCGGGCCGATTGCACCGCGACCCATCCCACCCTTAATGATTTTTTTTCTTTGGTTTCGTTTCTTTTGTGTTTGTGGACTGAGAAATGATATTATATATTTGTTTGGAAGCTGAGAAAATGTGAGAAAATGTGAGCAATAAGTAGAAAATGTGTTTTCTATTGTATTTTCAAGAATACAGCCAAACACCAGAAAATATTTTTCAAAACATTTTTTGAAATGCAACCAAACACTTGAAAATATTTTCCTTTCCCGAAAATAGCATTTCCAGAAAATATTTTACCTAAACCAAACATTGCCTTAATCACAATAATTAATTGGTCTTTCTCAATCTTCATATGACTGAAGTTTAAAAGAGTTACATTATTATTGTTGTATTCCACAAATGTTATTATCAAAAGGAAAAACCCTTTTAAGTAGTCAATTGTATGGACATACTTGTGGAAGCAAGAATAAGATCATTTAGGAAATGGTATTGTTAAAATCTGAGTATGTGTTTAGTTATTATTATTAAGTAACGGTTCAGAAGCAATGATCTATTTTTGGAACTTCTTTTTGGCTTTTTTTTATTTTTTTAATTTATATATATATATATATAATTCTTCTTATCAACAACTTGTTATTGCTTTTTATGCAGCAATCCACGAGTTCTATCATAGCTGATGCCAAAGCCATGTTTATTAATTATGTTTACATGGTTATAAATATATGTAGTTAACAAAGTTTGTACTATGTCTTCCTTTATTTTGGCCAAAACCTTAGCAAATTAACAACCATGATGAATGGTGAAAATTATATAGAAATTATGTGGGCTGTGGATGTCAATACAGGAGAGTTGGAAAGTTGTTAATTGTATCTTTCCAAGTAGCTAACATGAAAAAACAAGCTACCATTCCTAGTTTTTTGTTTATTTATATATTATTATACTGATGGTTCATATATGCATTTTCATGGCACCTTGCATGATTAATGTGCCTTTGCATGATTAATGTGTCTTTCTCCAATGAGAATGTTTCATGACACCTTGCATGATTAATGTGCATTTCTATAATGAAAAGGCCAGTTGGGTATGGCTAATTTAAGGAATGAATCCAGATTCTACAAAAAATACACCAAAACAAAAAGAGGCCCAAAACAACGTGGGAGGAAAAATCCCAAAGAGAGGCCCAAAAGGTTGGCTAATTTATGGAATGAATCCAAGTTGTACAAAAAAAAAATACACCAAAACAAAATATAGGCCCAAAGGAAAAATCCTAGAAAGAGGCTCCAAACAACTACTAAAAAAAAAAAAAAAAAAAAAAATATCCAACATGAGACCTGATAAACCGACCCGATTATAGACCTAAATTTTCCGGTCTGGTTTTAGATATGTAAACCCAATTTCTATCGGGTTGGTTTGCAGGTCACAGTGAACTCGACCCAACTTGACCTAATATCACTCCTAGGGCCAAGGAGCATTAGTCACATGTGGAATATGTGATGATGGTACGTCGAACCAAATTTTTCTTTGGTGGTAAAGTGTTTCTGCAGGCCCTCCAAATGAAATTTCTGAGCTTATTTGGAGTTAGCAACCCCCAAACTCCTTTCCACAAGTCTTTGTCTTGGTTTTGATTAAACTCTTGTCTATCCCACTTTGTTTCCTCCTTTAGAAATCTGTATCCTGACTTGCAAGTATACCTCCCATCATTTGACATTGCCCAAACAATCTTATCCTCTGATTCCCTACGGCCCAAGGAAATTTTTTTGATTGTCGAAGCCTCCTGTGGTGTGAAAATGCCATCAATCATGCTTGTATCCCAACTTCTATTCTCGGCATTAATCAAAGAGTCCATAGTTGCATCCTCCATTGATTCTATCATTGGAGATTCAATCACAGTTAAATGTTTAATTGGGAGCCAGTGGTGCTACCAAACCTTAATAGATTTTCCATTGCCAACTAGCCAACGAGATCTTCTTTGTATGACATCTCTCCCCTATAAAATGCTCTGCTAAGCGTATGAGCTAGTGTTTGAGGATTTTGCTTCCAAAATGGAGTAATGTGGAAAAAACTTGGCTTTAAAGACCTGGTAGAAGAGGGTATCTTTATCATGCAACAATCTCCATGCTTGTTTGGCCAACAAAGAATCATTGAAAAGAGCTAAATCACGAAAACCCATTCCACCTACTGTTTTAGCTTTTGTCATCTCTTCCCACTGTAGCCAATGTATTTTTCTTCTATCTCCTCACCACCCCCACCAAAACTTTTTTATCATTGCTTCAATTTCATTAACAAGGCCCAATGGCAGTTTGAAACAATCCATATCATAGGTGGGGATGACTTGGATCACAGCTTTAATAAGAACTTCTCTTTTGGCTTGAGATAAGAGTTTACCTTCCTACCCTTGTAAATTCCTCCAACTGTGTTCTTTTATGTAATTGAAACTAGCCTTCTTTCCTCTCCCGACAAGAGAAGGGAGGTCGAGGTATTTCTCATAGAACTTGATTTCTTGTACTCCGAACATTCCCTTGATAGTATTTCTTGATGCATCTGGGTTAATTTGCTAAAGAAAAGAGCTGTTGTTTCTTTAGTAATTTTCTGACCAGATAAAGCTTTATAATCAAAGAGAATTTTTAAGACCTTGTTACACTCCTCCGAGATTGTCCTACAAAAAAGAAGACTATCATCTGCAAAAAAAAAAAAAAAAAGAGTTAGTTTAGGCCCTCTTTTGCATAGGGAGAAGCCTCTAATATCACTCGCTCTAGCAGCTTTCTTTATAAGCCCATGTAGCCCTTCAGTGTAAAAGAGGAAGAGGAAGGGAGATAATGGGTCTCCTTGTCGTATTCCTCTAAATGGTTGGATCAATCCCTAAGGTTCCTTATTCAACAGTATAGAATAAGAAATAGTTTTCACACACTCCATCATCAAATTAATCCATCTCGTGCAAAAACCCATTTTTCTCATCAAGTTCTCCAAGAAGTCCCACTCTACATGGTCATTAGCTTTACTTATGTCTAACTTGACTGCCATAAAACCATTAGTACCTGCCTTGTGATTTTTCATACAGTGGAGAGTCTCAAAAGCAACCATAATGTTATTAGTAATAAGGCGATTTTTAGAAAATGTTGATTGGTGTTCAGAGATGAGGGATAGCAAGAATTTTTTTTTTTTTTTAATCTATATGCTAAGAGTTTAGAAAAAATCTTATATAGAATGTTGCATAGACTAATAGGGCGAAATTGATGCACATGTTCAGGGCTTGTAATCTTAGGGATAAGGATTATAAAGGTATGATTAATAGGGTATGGTAATCTACCAATATTTAGCCAAGATAAAATTGAATGAATTAACTCCTGATCCACCACTTGCCAAAAGTGTTGATAAAAAATAGGGGGCATTCCATCTGGACTTGGGGCTTTGAGCGGATCCATCTGTTTAAGTTCATCAACTATTTCCCACTCTTGAAAAGTCCTAACCAATTGAGCATTCATGTCATCAGTTACAATTTGAGGGATGAAATCCAGTGGCAATGAAAGGGCCCCACGAGTTTGAGTTTTGGAAAGGTCATCATAGCATCTGACCAAAATCCTTCCAATCTCCTTTGGTTGTTCATGCCACTGATCATTTTCACTGTTGTAGACCAAAGAGTAAGGGGTTGCCCCAGTTGATGCATGGATAGAAGTTTTGTAACCCCATAAGGCAAATGGAAGTTTCTCGGCTCAATCTTTGTATGTCACTACCATCTTGGCTAGGATGTTCTTGATATTCTTATTAGTTGCTTCTACGGCCCCATTGGTCTGTGGTTGATATGGTAAAGACTTGTGATGCTCATTGTTGTACAGTTCCATGATTGTTCTAACCTCTCCCTCAAAATGAAAACCATTATTGGAGATGATCTTTTAGGGCACCCTATATTGACAAATAATGTTATTCTCTATGAATCAAGCCACATGATTAGCTGTTAACACGGAGTAAGAGGTGGCTTCCATCCACTTGGTGAAGTAGTCAATTGCCACTAGGATGTATTTGTGTCCCTTCGAGGCCTTTGGGGCTATTCTTCCAATCACATCTATACCCCAAACTAAGAAAGGCCGTGGAGAGGTCGTGTTGTATAGCTCACTAGGTGGTACGTGATTCAAATTTGCATATGTTTGGCAATCGTGGCAACTCTTCACAAAGTCTACACAATCGGTCTCCATCGTGTTCCAATAGTACCCTATCTTTAAAATCGTATTGGCTAGCATTCTCCCATTCATATGAGTACCACACATCCCTTGATATATTTCTTCCATAACATTCTCGGCTTCATCTCTCTTTAGACAACGAAGGTGTACACCATCATTGGATCTCCTATAGAGCTGACCTTCATATAAGATGTATTGCATTGCCATCATCCTAATCAAACGATGCTCTCTCTTGTTGGCACTATTGAGATATACTCTCAATTCTAAGAATTTCACGATGTCATAATACCAAGGAACCCCTTCCTCTTCTATAACCAAGACTGAAGCTTTGGCCTTCTCTTTGTGTACCATCCCATAACTTTGTTCAATCTTTAAGGATCGTGTCCACACTCC
Source organism: Quercus suber (assembly GCF_002906115.3). Lineage (NCBI taxonomy): Eukaryota > Viridiplantae > Streptophyta > Magnoliopsida > Fagales > Fagaceae > Quercus > Quercus suber. The sequence continues at coordinate 615,758 of NW_027069625.1, read as the reverse complement.
TTCAGGTATTTCAACCATGGAAGCCAAAGTAGCCAAGGTGTTTGAAAACTGATTCTGAGCTTTAGGGATGATCATATACTCGATTATGTCAAAAGTTTTGGTCAAATCCTCTCTAGATACTATTGATAGGGCATTAACTGCTCTTCCTTCACTTTCCATAACCTTTGTACTTGAGCTATAACCAAAGTCCAATCTCTAAAGACCTTGGCCTCTTTTACCCCAAACTCTCAGAGTGCTTCCATTCTGGCAATACAAGCCTCATATTCTGCCATGTTATTGGCTGCCTCGAAGTTCAACTTAACTGCTAAAGGTATATGAGATCCTTCGGGAGTGATCAAGAGTACTCTTATCCCATTTCCATATTGGTTCATGGCTCCATCGAAATAAATCTTCCATGCCCTAGCTCAATATCTAAAATATCCTCATTTGGAAAGTCTTCTCTACCATCCTTTCATTCCACGAGGTTCTTGGCACAAAAATCTGATACAATACTCCCTTTGATGGTTTTCCTTGCCACATACTTCAAATTAAATTATGCTAATAGGATCAATTATCTTGACAGTTTTCCACTCAAAGTGGGCCTCTCAAACAAGTACTTCAATGGATCCATTTGGGCTACTGCTTATATTTAGAAAGGTAGGATGATGTGTCTCAACTTCTATATAGCTCATATGAGAGCAAAGCACGATTTTTCTATAGGTGTGTATCTAGTCTTGTAGTCATGGAACCTCTAGCTCAAATAATATACGGCCCTCTCATTCTTGTCATTGTCTTCTTGTGCAGGCATACTTCTAACTGCATCCTCTATGATAGAGAAATAGAGGAGTAATGGTCTTATGCATTGGGGGTATTAAGATAGGTGGATGGAGGAGATACTCCTTAATGAGCTCGAAAGCTTTCTAACATTCATCATTCCATTCATGAGGTTTATTCTTCCTTAGGAGCTTGAAGATGAGCTCACAAGTGGAAGTGAGTTTGGCAATGAATCAACTAATGTATTGTAATCGGCCCTAAAATCCCCTTATCTCATTCTCACTTTTGGGTGGAGGCATTTCTAATATAGCTTTGGTCTTTGATGGGTCAACTTCTATTCCTTTATCACTTACTAAAAAGCCTAACAACTTTCTCGCGATTACCATGAAGGTGCATTTTTACAGGTTCAATCTCAGCCTATACTCCTTGATCCTTTTGAAGAACTTCCTCAAGTTAACGATGTGACCTTCCCTCTCTTTGGATTTTACAATCATATCATCAACATACACTTCAACCTCATTGTGCATCATATCATGTAACAAAGCTGTGGCCATTCTTTGATAGGTCGCACCTGCATTCCTGAGCCTGAATGGCATCATGGTGTAGTAATAAATTCCCCATTCTGTAGTGAAGGTAGTCTTGGTCATATCCCTAGGAGCCATCTTGATTTGGTTGTATCCCGAGAAACCATCCATGAAAGACATCAAGGCACTACCGGCTGTGTTATCCACTAAGTCACCTATGTAAGGGAGAGGGAATTCATCCTTAAGGTAAGCTTTGTTCAAATCTCTAAAATCCACACAAATTCTTACCTTCCCATCTTTCTTGGGTACGGGCACAACATTGACTATACACTTGGCTTGGTGTATGGGTTTGATGAACCCTACCTTCAATTACCTGGTAACCTCTTCTTTGATCTTTAGAAGTAATTCAGTTCTCATACGCTTCAACTTTTGCTTGATGGGCACCATGTGAGCATAAGTGTCAATGTGATGTTGAGCTATCTTGGGATCAATACCGAGCATATTTTCATAAGACCATGCAAACACCTCTTGAAATTTAGTGAGCAACTCTTTAAGATCTTTTCTTTCCTTTTCATTTAAGGTTGAGTCAATTTTAATTAAACATGGATTCTCATCATTGCCCAAATTAAGAGTTTCAAAAGTTGGTTCCATAGGTTCAATTTTCTTTTCCAATTGTTTATTAATTTCATTTTCAAATTCATTTGAATCATTTAAGTGCAGAATATTATGTGACACATAAGAATTCATCATATTAAAAATGTTGAAAAGTACATTGGGACTTGCATTACATACTTTCTTTCCTACATTTTCAGAAAACCCAATCCAAGTCCAATTATTAAGTTGCCCCACAACATGCATGATGAATTTTGTCTTCTTTCCTCTTTAAGGCTTGTCGTTCTTCTTCTCGCCCTCCTTTAGCTCAGCGGACCAATCCTTCTCTTCTAGAGGTTTCCATATGTGCATAGCTTTGGTTATGTCCTACAGAACCTTACCTTTATTGGGGAAGTCTTTTGCCACATCGTCAAAGAACCAGTTGCTATTGTCTTCACTCCAATAACTGATCACCTCATCATCTCCTTCCTCTTCTTCTTCATTTTGAGTCAGTATGAGATATTGATTGTTGTTGGAAGAAGGCTCTATGTTGCGCTCAAGCATAAAGCGAGCTGGGGTGACTTGAGTTGTACCCACCTTTGAGGTCCACTCTAGCCAGTCATGGTCTTCCTAAGATCCCTCGTCTCCCAATTTAGAGAAGTCATTGACATGGGCCTTCTTGAAAGTTCATGGTCCAGGAGTGCTTTTCAATTATGGCATGAAGTTAGGTAGAAGTAGGCGGACCTTCCTTTCTATCATCATGCGATTGATGTCTTCTTAAGTTAGCTTGCTTTGCCCAGAGTTAGCCCTACCCTCTTCTTCTTCTATCTCGGAGAGGTGGCTTATTATCTTCTTAAGAACTTCAACTAGCACTTACACACACTCGAGTTTCTTTTGTATAAGGGCCTTTTCACTTGAAGCCTTCATCCTTTCCTCTTGGGGGCCTCCTCTTTGAATGTCTTGCCTTCCATTGGACTTGAATTGGAGTGGGGATGTGTTTTCTTAACCTTGGTGGTGCAATGGTGCCTGAAAAAGAAGTCCCATTTTTATTAAGTTCATGTGCCAATTAAAAGGTCCCTTTTCATTTTTAGGTGTTCTTAGAAAATCTTTTAAGTCCATTTTAATGAAGGCCCAATTACAAAGTCACTCCATTTTCTCTTATGAGCCTTGCCCCTTGTTTCATTAGGCTTTGGTCCATTAACAATAATGCTCTCATCTTACTCTTATGGGCTTTCATTAGAATGTACTTAGAGTTTTTTAACCCTTTGTCTCAAACATGGGCTTACAATATATTCATCACCTTCGGGTTCTTTTTTCATTTCATTTCATTATCATCATTTTTTTTGAAGTAGCCCATTAGCTAGAATACATTCTAGTATTCCTCTCAAGGTCCATGAAGTTCTCATTATTTTGGGCCTAGGCATGCAACAAAGAGGCCCAAGATTAGGGAAACCCATATTGACTTTGTAGGATTTTGGGATGTTAAGTCCGTAGCATACTCGTTATCTTAGGCCCAATGTCCTCTTTTTCAAAATGGCATTTTGATTTGGACTTATTATAGCAATTAGGCTATGGTCTTATGAACCTTTCAAGTTAAGATATACCCTTAAGATTTAGGGACAAGCCTCTTATATGTGAGAATTTATTCTTTTTTGTCCTCATTGTCATAGCGTTTGCCATAACTTTAGGATCATCCTTCAACTTTTTACATATTTTATTTGTCCTTTAGAATTAGGTGAGCACAAAATATATCGTTGAACAAACAAGAGATATATAAAGAGTATCCTCTTTTGATAGGATCTAGGATCTCTCTAAGTGTTGGTAGGCCTTCCTAAGGCTAAAGGGATAGATAAGTAAGTCACTGACAACTAGGTGGGCCATGATTCCAACCGAGGGTCTAAGTGGACCTTTGTGGATTGAGGCAAACTGTTAACGTACTCAAAGCCCATCATAGGTAATGGCACATATTGTGAGTTGGTGGGATGAACTTCGAAGGACTTAGGCTCGAATGGAGCCTTCCATCTTCCTACTCATCAACAACCGAGGTTAAGGGATAAAAGAACCAAGCGAATGTGTATGCAAACAAATATTGAATAAGCCTTTATTAAGGTTAAGACATAAGGTACATAGGAATTAAACTCACTATCCCTAGTGGAGTCACCATTATGGACACAAGCGATGGAGTCACTACCTAGTTTTTGCAATGGTCTAAGGACCATATATATAGAGTTTTATCGAGGAAGGACCTTTTGATCTTTCTATTAGAGATATGGGTTTGGAGTTAAGGTATGGTCTTGGGAAGGTGTTAGGCACCCAAAACCGCCCCACCCTAAGGTTGGCTTCCTATCATTGTGTCTTATGTCTTAACCTTATTAAAGGCACATTCAATATTATTATTCTAACTCACACACACACACACACACACACACACACACACTCATTAACATACATCTAGCAATCAATATGGCATTAAACATCCCTAATCATACATCTATCATGCTCACAAACAAAGCCTACCATACATCTAATTATGGCATCACATATCAAAGGTCCTAACATTCATCTAGCATAGCGTCTCATCATATCACAAGCCCTAATCATCTTACATCTAAACATGCTTCTTCACAAATCATAACATATCTCATTAGATTATCCTAGCATTCATCTAGTCATGGCATATTATCACCAAACAAGGCAGAAGCATGTAACATTAAATCAAATCAATGATATAGGCAACAAGCACATCATGTCATCATCCAAGGCATCAAGATCACAATTATCATCAAACCTGAGCAAGATCATATCACAAATGCATGTTCATTATAAATGCATGACTTACCCTTTAATTACCTTGCAGCAACTCAGCACCTACGGCATTATGCATGAGCATGTGAATGAATGTTCATATCATTGAAATAATAAAACCCTAATTCTAACATGTGAAGGCAAATGAAAAAATAATCATGTGAAACGGAGGCTTAAAAGCTACAAAAGGGACTTAAAACATAAGCATTACAAGTGAAATAAGTAAATAAAACAAAGCAGAAACCTAAATTAGGGTTTTTGGATAGCGGCCTGTGCACACATGAACAAGCTTGCGTGCGCATAATCAAGCTTGCATGTGCAAGCAAGATTATGTGTATGCAAGTCTTGCACAAAAGACCTTAAAAACATAACAGATGCAATAAAACTTAAAGACTAACATGCTTCTAAAACATACAACTACATAAACCTAACCTAGATAAACATATTAGCATATAAGAACAAGAAAACAAGACAAACAGAAAATTTAAAAACAGAAAATAAAAGAAAAGGAAACAAAAAAGGTTTAAAACTTAATACCTCAACAAAAGCTTTCCAAGCTTGATTTTTGACCGTTTCCCTCGGTCAAATCTATTCACAAACCAATAAGAGAGTGATTGATAATATTAAACTCAAAGATCAAGGCAAGAAAATGCCCTAATAAAAAAAAAAATGACTTGAGGATGTTTTGTGAAAAACTCCCTCTTTGATTCACTATTTCTAGTGAATCTTAGTGCCCCGTGGGATTTCTTTGTGTTTTGAAAATATACCTTGTAAGATTCTTTATAGTGTGAAAAAAGTGGGTTTGGAATGACTCCCAGACAATGTGGGATTTGTTACAAAGCTCAACATAGATGTAGAAAACTTGCCTTGTATAGTTTTTCAAAATTGCTATACGTACACAAGATCGAGCCTGTGTACACATGCAGAAAGTTGCGTGCGTAGGCTCATTCTTGCGTGCGCATAGTGGGGGTTTCCTTCGGCTTTATTTTTCAAAAATAGATTTATTGGCTTATTTAAAGTTATATTTTTCATTTTATCACTTCTCAAGTCAATTTAACTTTTGATTGGGCCCTAAATCAACCTTAAGTCTTAGAATTCAGCATTATTGGGGAACAAGGGCCCAAGTCGTAAGGGGTACAAAATGCGGTGTCTACAATATTAGATAGGGATATTGTGGACTTTCACCCAAAAAGGAATTTTAGTGAAAATCAAGGTATGAACTGGAGTATTAGTATCGTACCTCTGCAGGACCATGAGATGTTTATCAAAATTCCATGGTTGATTCTACAGAATTCTGTCCATATCTGCTAAATAGTCAAATATGAACAAAACTTTATGGCTTCCCAAATGTCGTATTTTGAAGCCGTTTGTTGATCGCCAGAGTTGCTTAAATGTCTGGGCCATCACTTCCATATTCAGAAAATGAGTCGTTAAGAATTTTTCCGCTAGAATGAACTCACCAGTCCTTCGATCATTTTGAAGGACAAGCCCAGTATTCTCCCTCTTAGAGAAAGACAGATTATTCCATATATTTGTCAAGTCTTCCATTCGATAAACAACTAATTTGAAAAAATTGAAGGAAGAACTGTTTGCCTAACCCTGAAACAAAAAGAAGCAAAATTATTGCTTCAAGATGTTAAATAACATTATTATTAGCAACGCAATGTGTTATACAATGTTGTGTATGCTAGAGTGAACGTGGAAGAGCAAGCATAGAATAGGAACACTAAGAACACGAGAGTTACGTGGTTTAGCCTTGACGGCCTACATCCATGGAGGAATCCCTTAAGGGCTACATCTTTATTGTATAAGAGTATAGTACAATAACCTTTTGTTACAATGAACCCTAATATAAGTATATATAGGGGACTAAACCCTAGACTACTAGTACAAGCAGGAATGGGCTTGGGCCTATTACATTGGGCTAATATGTCTAATATATATCTCTAACACCCTCCCTCAAACTCAAGGCAGAAGCTCGATGAAGGATTGAGGTTGGATAAGCATGAGAAGATCACTTGAAGATGCCTTGAAGAATGCCTTTGAAGAAACTACAATGAAGAATATGCCAATAGACCAATTTCGGAGCTTCAAATGAAGAAATGGAGTCCAAAATTGGAATCTATGCAAAAAACTGAGCAAGATAGGCCCTTTCGGAAATTTTGACTTTTGCTCAAAATTCAACGCAAAAGTCAAAGTCAACAAAGTCAAAAAGTCAACTGGTCTAGGGTCGAATCAACGGATACTGGACCGGGTCGGTTTCGAGTTTCTTGGTCGGTCACGGATCAGGCAGCAAAGCCGCTAACGTCATCCTATGACGTGTCACTAACGTGGATTAGGGCTTACGTGTCATGTTGACGTGGAGTAATGACGTCATACTGTGACGTCAGATGACATCAGCAAGACTTCTTGGGCGCGTGGAAGGCGTGTGTCAGCGTGTACCGGCGCGTGGTGGCGAGACAGATACCCTGGCGGCGCGTGTAAGTGCGTGTGACTTCAGATGAGGATCGGAATCCCAGGTTTCGTAGATTAGTGGACGAGGAGGCCAACAGGGTGGCGCGTGTGCCCAGAAGACCACTTGGAAGTCAGGAATCTATGACGGCGCGTGGGATATTTTCCAGAGAAAACCATGGCGCGTGGAAAGGCTTCGGGCGACCGAATTTCTGGGGTTTTGTCGCGGGAGGTCGTGGAGCACGTTTGTTGTGTTGATTTCGTCAGGCGGAGCTTGGAGTTGCACAGATCTGATATGTTAAGTCACGGTTCGTTTGGTTTTTGGATTTTGACATAGCAAAGAGCCATGGTGGCTACGAGATGCTATAGAGTCTGGATCCAGCGGACAAACATGTGTGACTTCAGATGGTGGTATGCATGTGAGAATCTTCTTTGCTGTGTAGAGATGTTTGTTTAATGCCAAGAACGGAGTTTGACTCTGATACCATGTTAAATATTAGCTCTGATACTATGTTAAATAGACAATATTATTATTAACAACGCAATGTGTTATACCATGTTGTGTGTGCTAGAGTGAATGTGGAAGAGCAAGCATAGAATAGGAACACTGAGAACACGAGAGTTACGTGGTTTAGCCTTGACGGCCTACATCCACAGAGAAATCCCTTAAGGGCTGCATCTTTATTGTATAAGAGTGTAGTACAATAACCTTTTGTTACAATGAACCCTAACATGAGTATATATAGGCGACTAAACCCTAGATTACTAGTACAAGCAGGAATGGGCTTGAGCCTATTACATTGGGCTAATATGTCTAACATATATCTCTAACACCCTCCCTCAAACTCAAGGCGGAAGCTCGATGAAGGCTTGAGGCTGGATAAGCATGAGAAGATCACTTGGAAATGCCTTGAAGAATGCCTTTGAAGAAACTACAATGAAGAATATTCCTATAGACCAATTTCGGAGCTTCAAATGAAGAAATGGAGTCCAAAATTGGAATCTACGCGAAAAACTGAGTAAGATAGGCCCTTCCGAAAATTGACTTTTGGTCAAAAGTCAACGCAAAAGTCAAAGTCAACGTAGTCAAAAAGTCAACTGGTCCAGGGTCGAATCAACGAATACTGGACCGGGTCGGTTTTGGGTTTTCGGGTCAGTCACGGATCAGGCAGCAGAGCTGTTGACGTCATCCTATGACGTGTCACTGACGTGGACTAGGGCTTACGTGTCATGCTGACGTGGAGTAATGACGTCATACCGTGACGTCAGATGACATCAGCAGGACTTCTTCGGCGCGTGGAAGGCGCGTTTCACCGTGTACCGGCGCGTGGTGGCGAGACAGATACCCTGGCGGCACGTGTAAGTGTGTGTGACTTCAGATGAGGACCGGAATCGCAGGTTTCGTAAATCAGCGGATGAGGAGGCCGACAGGGTGGCGTGTGTGCCCAGAAGACCACCTGGAAGTCAGGAATCTATGACGGCGCGTGGGATATTTTCCGGAGAAAACCACGGCCCGTGGTGGCGCGTGGAAAGGCTTCGGGCGACCGGATTTCTGGGGTTTTGTCGCGGGAGGTCGTGGCACGTCTGTTGTGTTGATTTCGTCAGGCGAAGCTTGGAGTTGCGCAGATCTGATATGTTAAGTCACGGTTCGCTTGGTTGTTGGATTTTGACACAGCACAGAGCCATGGTGGCTACGAGATGCTGTGGAGTCTGGATCCAGCAGACAAACATGTGTGACTTCAGATGGTGGTATGCACGTGAGAATCTTTTTTGCTGTGTAGAAATGTTTGTTTAATGCCAAGAACGGAGTTTGACTCTGATACCATGTTAAATATTAGCTCTGATATTATGTTAAATAGACAATATTATTATTAACAACGCAATGTGTTATACCATGTTTTGTATGCTAGAGTGAATGTGGAAGAGCAAGCATAGAATAGGAACACTGAGAACACGAGAGTTACGTGGTTTAGCTTTGACGGCCTTCATCCACAGAGGAATCCCTTAAGGGCTACATCTTTATTGTATAAGAGTGTAGTACAATAACCTTTTGTTACAATGAATCCTAATATGAGTATATATAGGCGACTAAACCCTAGACTACTAGTACAAGCAGGAATGAGTTTGGGCCTATTACATTGGGCTAATATGTCTAATATATATCTCTAACACAAGAGAACAAAACTCTCCTTCTAAGAAGGGACATAAAACTTCTACTACCTAAGAGAAGGTGGAGAGCCTAACTTTTCTTTGTGATAGAGAGACAAAATTTAAACTTTATGTGTCATTGTTATAGGTCACAATACTTTTTTTTTTTTTTTGAAACAGCTAGGTCACAATACTTTAAAGGGAAAGGGATGGAACATTTCATGAATCACATTGAACAAAAAATTAAGATGAACATATTAAGTCTTTTATCTCAAACCAGGCAAAGCTTCCTAAAACATCGATATAATCCCATCAGCCACACTTCCTAAATTGGTCACTCCCTTCGACAGTTGGCTGTTTGAGAGTCTGAATATCTCCATGCACTCGCACTAACTAATTTTCATTATTCAAAATTACTAATTTATGTCTACCACCTTAAAAAAATTACAAATAATTTTTGATAAGCAAAAAAAAAAAAAAAAAAAATTACAAATAACATCATAGTACAACATTCACGTTATACTATGCAAAATTTGTAGCTTAATTATAATTAAGAAGTCACTTTTATTAAAAAAAATATTAGTCAACTTTTTAATATAAACCTGCGTCAAACTCTTTATTGCAGTAGTATTTTCTTACTTTCATTTAAATTTGATTTTAATTATTATTTATCGTTTTGTTATTTTTATATACACCTTTAATGATATTTTTCTTAAATTTTACAAAATTAGAAGTTTTGTGTACTATTCAAATTATTATTATTATTATTAGTCTTTACACCTTGAGGCGGTAACCTAGGAGGTGGTATATCAAAAAATAAAATAGAATCATAATAAGCACCGTGTCCCATTCGTTACCATTTTTTGTTAGCTTAATGAAAATTTAATTATTATTTTCAAAGAAATTTTGTGTCTAGATTCACATTAACCTGATATTAGTATTCTTGTCATTTGGTTATAGTTAAAAAAGGGATATTGTTACTATTGAATACTTAATGGGACAAAATTTAGCTACAAACTTAGTTGTAGTCTAACTTTTACTAAAAGAAGTTAACATATATGACTACATATTTTGAAAATCTAACAATTAAATTGTATATTCTTTATGTTCTTAACATATGTTAAATTTCCTGTCAATTAGATGTTATTTATCATTTGATTCATAAACTTATTTTATGTATAATTTTAAACTACAAAAACTTGAAATTTAAATATTTGATTGATAACATAACTATTAATATTTTATTTTCTGAAAATTTGGCAAGCATGAAGGATATTTAAAAAAAAAAAAAAAATCTAATTGTGGATTAATCGAAATTCACAACCAATAAAAAGATATTGAGTGGAATTGTAGGATTAGGTTACAATCAAGTTTGTTGATAAATTTTGTCTTACAACAAATTACAATTCATCATTTTGGTGTTTTTTGTTATTTTTTTTATCTTTACCATTTCCACTACAAAATTGTGGATTGTAATTTGCCACAATATTGTGTTGTGGCAATTGTAAGGTGATTAAAAAAAACAAAAATTAATAATAAAACAATAAAATGGTAGATTGTAATTTGACATTAGTAATTATTCATTTGTTTCAATGTCTCTCCTTAACTATTAAAAGTGACGAGGATATTAAGGTTGTATATGCCATACTATTTACTGCATAAATATGAGTAAATGTATAAAACCTTTTACTTTAATGTTAATCAAAATTTTAAATTTTTTTTACCCCATATATATATATCAATAATGGAGAATTCCATGGTACACAGTTCTTTTATATGTATGATATATATAAAATTTGATAGTTTCAAGTTGCAACAACAGGGATTTGAATCTTGATTCTCTAATAAAAATAGAACAATTCTAAAATTTAAAAAGAAAAAAAGAAAAGAAAAAGAAATACGGAATGTTGCACTACAATTAAATTTGTGAGAAGTTATACAAATAAAGGAGATAATGGATTCTTAAAAAAAAAGTTCACCATTCATAATTTACAAATGTAAAAATAGTGAAAAGCACGCACGATTAGGATTCATTGGAGCTCATAAGTAATTCGACGTATCATAGATTTTTTTAAAATCCTACTCATCCATTTGAATGAATAGAATAGACTTTTCAACATCATTACTTATTTATTAAATAGATACTAAAATTGAGCTAGTCAAAATTTTATGATATGACAAATCCAATTTAAACATAATTTTTGAAACTCCATAGATGAGAGATATCCTTCAAACTGATCCTAATCAAACATCTCCATTGAGAAAATTATTTAAAATGCTCCAAGCTTCTCCCTTTTCCACTATTTGGTACATTGAACATAGTTAACTTCTTCATCAAACATCCATATTTTAAAATTCATTAGAGTTCATAATTAATTTCAGCGTAGATTTCTTAAAATTCTACTCATCCATTGTGAATGAATATATTGGATTTTACAACATCATCGACCAATTATTTAAATAGATGCTAAAATAGTGCTAGTCAAAGCTTGTTTAAAGTGTTTTTTTTTTTTTTTTTTTTTTTTTTTGAAACGGAACTGCCATTCATTCAATAAAAAAACCCGAAAAGGGAGACCAACAGAGGAGAGGAAAGTTGCTCAAGCAAATACAAAGCATTAAGTAGGGTCTGGAGGGAGTAAAGTACTGAACAGAGGTGGCATAGAGCCTTTCCAGACCTGTGTTGTGCCCGTAGCTTTTGCAAGCTGTGCAAGATCATGGGCTGCTCTGTTGCTGTCCCGTTTCAGATGAATGAGGCTCTAGCTGCTAAAAAGGAGAAGAGAGCTTTGGATGCCACTATATATGTGGCCAAGAGGACCATCAATGTTCTTTGCATGAACAGATTGCACCGTAGAAAGTGAGTCTGACTCTAGCATGATATGGTGGATGTTCATCTCATGGGCCAAAAGGATGCCATTTTCCAGAGCAAAAGCTTCAGCTGTGTCAGAGGGGAAGTGCGCAGGAAGGGGCTTGCTTAGAGCAGCAGTGATGAGCCTGCTGGAGTCCCAAATTATTACCCCGATGCTAGAAGACGTGCCATCAAGGCTAGAGGCACCATCCACTTGAACTTTGTGGAAGCCAGGTGGGGGAAGAGACCAGCAAGTAGCTTGACAGTCATGTTGTGGGATAGTAGGAGTAAAGGCACCTTTGTACTCCTTTGCCAGCCTCTGTGCAGAATCCTAAATCTGGCCGGGAGGGAGAGCAGTGGAGTCAAAGACAATCTGGTTGCGGTTGTACCATAGATACCAGGTAGTGACAAAAAAATTCTCAAGATCCCGGGCGGAGCCATTGCTAATAATTTGAAGTACCACATCCACAATGTCAGCTTGTTTATTCTCAAGGAAAGCAGGACAGCCTGACCACAAACACCAGACGGACCGGGGAATGGCACAGTCAAGGAGTGCATGCGAAGTGTTTTCGATACATTGATCACATATAGGACATTTGGCATCAGTGCAAACCCCCCTGATCATCAGATTCAACCTTGTAGGCAACGCATTCATACAAGCCCGCCACGCAAAAATGCGGATCTTAGCAGGAAGGTTGAGGTGCCACATTTTTTTCCAAAGTTGGGTTCGAGGGTCGCCACTAGAGCTTTCACTATCCTGAGAAGTCTCAACAAGAGGGAGGGCCACATAGTATGCACTTCTGACAGTGAACTCGCCTCTCCTATTTCCAGTCCATATGAGCTTGTCATCCGGTAGCGTGTAACTGAGCGGAATGCTTAGAACTGTATCCGCTTCAAAGGGGAGGAAAATTCTTCTAACAAGATCAGCTTTCCAACGCTTTGTATCAGGGTTAATAAGAGCGGAGACCATAGGAAAGTCATCAAAGTTGCATGGCGGACTGATTGCTTTATATGTCGTGGCTGTCGAGAGCCATTTATCCTCCCAGATGTGAATGGTCTTGCCATTACCAACCCGCCACCTTGTCCCTCTGTGAATCACTCTAAGACTGCAATGGATACTACGCCAGGCGTAAAAAGGGTTGCTTCCCAATTGAGCATTAAGAACATCAGAGTGTGGGAAGTATTTTGCCTTATAAATTCTTGAGATCAAAGAGTCTGGTCTGGTGAGAAGCCTCCAAGCTTGTTTAGCAAGCATGGCCAAATTAAATGCTTGAAGGTTTTTAAACCCCATTCCCCCATGTAGCTTTGACTTACACATTTTTTTCCAAGCAACCCAAGCAATTTTCTGCTCTTGTTGACGCTGCCCCCACCAAAAATTGCGCATCATACCTTCAAGGTCATCACATAAGCCTTTTGGAAGGAGGAAACAACTCATTGTGTAGGTAGGCACGGCTTGAGCAACGGCTTTAATGAGAACTTCTTTACCCCCCATCGAAAGCATTTTTTCCTTCCAACCAGAGAGCTTTCTTCCCACTTTCTCTTTTATATCCGCAAAGACCTCATTTTTGGATTTTCTGATAATGGAAGGGAGGCCAAGGTATTTGGAGTGCCTAGAGTCTTGCATTGGGCCAAGGATATCCAAAACCTCATTTTTTGTTTCTTGCGTTGTGTTGAGGCTGAAGAAGACGGACGATTTATCCGTGTTAATTTTCTGACCTGAAGCAGCTTCGTACCTAGTGAGGATCTCGGTAAGTTTTTGGCATTCCTGGCTGCTTGCCTTACAGAATAACAGGCTGTCATCAGCAAAAAAGAGGTGGCTCACAGGGGGGCAGCCACGGCTGATGGAGATGCCACTCAGTTCCCCGGTCCGTACAGCCTGGTTAAAGAGGGAAGAGAGGCCCTCAGCACAAAGAATAAAAAGGTAAGGGGAGAGAGGGTCCCCTTGCCTTAGACCTCTAGTGGGAGAGATGCAACCATAGGCCATACCATTTATAAGCACAGAGTATGTAACTGTGGTGATGCAGTGCATAATAAGACCAATCCATCGCTCATGAAAACCAAGCTTTGCCATTACAGCCTCCACGAAACCCCATTTGACCCGATCAAAGGCTTTGCTCATATCCAATTTTACAGCCATGAAACTTTCCTTCCCATCCCTCTTATTGTTTAGGTAATGCATAATCTCAAAATCAACCAAGATATTGTCAGTAATGAGGCGCTCAGAGAGGAAAGCACTTTGGTTCTCAGTGATTATTCGGGGGAGCACAGCCTTAAGCCTATTTGAGAGGACTTTAGCAATGATTTTGTAGATGACATTACTTAGGCTAATTGGCCGAAAATCAGCCATTTTAGTGGGGGAATTTTTCTTCGGAACAAGAGCAATGTTGGTGTTATTAATATCAGCAATGGGCATATTAGAATTAAGAACATTAAGCACCATATTAGTAACACTAGAACCCACAATATCCCAATATTTTTTGGAAAAAAACAGCAAACATACCGTCCGGTCCAGGTGCCTTGGTTGGGTGCATTTGCTTGAGGGCAGTGAGCACTTCATCATTCGTAAACTCTTTAATCAGCTCCTCATTCATCTCATTGGTTACCTGAGAAGGGATAACTCTTAATACATCCTCAAAACAGCCAGGTTGGGAAGAGGTATAGATATCCTTGAAGTATTGAATGGCAGCATCAGCAATAGTATCATTTGTGTCACACCATGTCCCATTTCCATCTCGAATTCCCAGAATAGTATTCTTTTTTCTTCTCTCAGAGGCCCGATGGTGGAAGAATTTTGTATTTCGATCTCCTTCCTTAAGCCATTGGACTCTTGATCTTTGATTCCAGAAAATTTCCTCACTGTCCAACAAGTCATTAAGTTCCTTCCTGAGTTGGTTAATTTCAGCACCATGCCTACCGTCAGTATCATGAAGGAAAAGAGACTGGAGGGTTTTCCTTTTAACTTGAATCTGTTTAGGAATGTGCCCGAATACTGAGTGACTCCAACTCTGAAGGTCAGCAGCACAATGGTTTAGACTAAGGGCAAGGCCCCCAGGCGTGTTAGTGTCACTGCATGCACACCAAGCATTTTTAACAATATCTCTACAGTCCTCCTTATGTGCCCACATTGCCTCAAAATGAAACCGACGTTTTTGGGGGGGTTGCGTAAATAAAGAGTCAGAGATAAGCAGGGCACAGTGATCGGAAGTAGAGTTAAAAAGGTGGTGGACTCTTGTATTCTGAAAATGGTTTCTCCAATCATCAGTGGCTAGAGCACGATCCAACCGCATATAAATTCTGCTAGACCCTTCCCTCATGTTGCACCATGTAAATTCAGACCCATTATAACCCAAGTCTTTGAAACAACAGTAGTTAATTGCATTCCTAAAACCGTCCATTTGGTGCTGAGACCTTTGAATCCCACCCTGCTTCTCCTCCATTGAGATTATCTCATTGAAGTCCCCCAGGCAGAGCCAGGGGAGCTGAAGACTGTGGTGGAGAGAGGTTAGAAGTTTCCAGGATTCATTTCTTTTGTGGGTGTCAGGATGGCCATAAAACCCTGTGATTCTCCATTTAAAGCCAGACTCAGTCTCTGTGACAATGGCATCAATGTGGTGAGGTCCATATGTAACAGTTTCTAATTTTACTTCCTTTTTCCAGATCATGGCAAGGCCGCCACTTTGGCCTTTACTCGGGACAAATAAACAATTCAAGTGGGACATTGATCTTCTCCTTTTCTCTGCTTCTTTTTTATTTAGTTTTGTCTCTGCAAGGAAGACTATTGTGGGACTCCAACGCTGTATGAAATCGTGCAGCACACGAACTGTCCGGGGGTTCCCGAGTCCCCGGCAGTTCCATCCTAAGGTGATCATTGCTCCCGGCGGTGCTGCATGGCAGCCACCGCCGATATATCATCAGAGAAAGAGGAGGGGAGGGGGTGAGCATGGAGAGCACGTTTTTGCACTCTATTTTCTTCAATCTCAAGAGTTTCAGAGTTACCTGGTCTTTTAGAGCCCACCTCAACCACGGAAGTGAACATTTCAGCATCATGGGCTTGACCATCATCCTGGGCTTTTTTCCTAGCAACTTTCTTCAAATTTACTTTCTTTCTTGTTTGGCTGCAGTTGGATGGGTCAAGTGCCATTGGGTGGACCTCAGGTTTGCACTTACGTTCAAGTTTGGGCCTTAAAGGGCTTGTAGCCTCTTGGGTTTTTGGGCTAAGTGACTCCAAATGGCCTACTTTAGAGGCAGAAGCCCGTTCTTCACTTCGTTGAGACTGGGAGCCACCAAAATTTACCTTTCTTTGTGGAGCACGTGAGTTTGCAATTTTCTGCTGGTTTTGGTTTGAATTTTCTGCCTTGTCCCATCCAACCGGGTTTTCCGCCGCCTGCAGTAGTAAAGTGGTCTGACTTGTTGCAACGCTGGCCTCAGGAACACTCCCCAAAGAGTGGTTTGCCTCAGAGAAAGTGTTTCCCCCCAAGAAATCAGAACCAGGCACGTTCGGAGTGTCAGACGGAGCTCGATTTCCAACACCATCGCTTCCCCCGTCTGCCTCGGTCTGGCCATCACCTCTGTTAGGCTATGATGTGCTTTTTCCATCCTTAGAGAACCAACCCGCCCTCATCCAGTCACCATACAGCTTCTCTGCCCCCTGCCAGTCAGTAGTTTCCTTACAATGTTTTATATCATGACCAAGTTTGCCGCAGAAAAAACATAGCGTTGGGAGGCGCTCATATTTGTAAGTGACCCAGTGTTTACCTCCCTCAGCATCAGTGACATAGCCTCCTCGTCTCAAGGGTTTGTTTAGTTGGACTTCAACCCTTATACGCATGTACTTCGCTTGATCAGATTGCCAGGAACGTTTGTCGACCTCCAAGAAGTTTCCAATCGTACCATCGATATCTTTGCCTACTTCTTCACACATAAACTCAAAGGGCAAACCCCAGATTTGGACCCAGAAAGGTGCATGCGTGAACCCAATATTCGAAGAGGACAAGCCTTTTTTCCAGCGGCACAGGAGAAGGAGGTTGTTTTCGAAGTTCCACGGGCCACTCTTTTCGACCCATTCCATCTGGTACCTTGAACTAAACTTAAACTGTAGAATATCATTTCCAACCTCAACGATTCGTAAATCAGAGCCAAGTTTCCAAGCCGTACGGAGAGTATTTTTAAGAGCTCGGATGTTCTGTTGACGATCTGAGAGTAGTTTTCCGAAAAGACTTAATGATCATTCTTCAAAGTTTGTAACCGAGTTGATGTGCGTGATGTGTATTTCTTCGCCTTCTTCCTTGGTTAATCTGAGGTGTTTGAGATTATTCAGAATAGTTTCTTCCATGGCAGGTGGGTAAGAAAGCTACCATACATGGAGTGGTTTAAAGGTTTGTAATGGGAAAACCCCAAGAAAAGAGGGGAGGAAGTACTCGCTCTGAGCGAGAGGAAGTGCTCCTACAGGGGAGAGTTTTTTTCATAAGCTTGTTTAAAGTTTAAACCTTGATGACATGGGATAACTAATCCAATCTAAACGTAATTTTAAAAAACTCTACAGACGAGATATCCCACTAACAGATCCTTATTGAGAAAATATTTAAATTATTTTCAAATGGCTTCTCCTCCCTTTACCACTGCTTGGTACATTGAACAATGCATAGGGAACTATTCTTCTTAAGCAGCTTTATCTTGGACAGGATTTGTGTCAGAACCAATAGGTACCCATGTTAGAGATTTACTGCACAAATTTAACTTAATAGACGAATGAAAAGGAACCAGATGCAATCGCATGTAACATGTTATTCTTTTTCTAAACAGACAAATTGCGTGTGCTGCAAAATAATAACTTAAGGTATCTGTCTTGAAGTTTATCAAAAACAAATTGATGAAAATAAAAAATTATAGAGGTTGTAGTTAGCATATGTTCCATAACATGTAGTTATATGGCGACAAACTTGATCTTGATTGTTCATTGTTCCTTTATTTATTTTAATCAGAATTTTGAATGTTTTGTGGAGAGAGTTATATAGATACTATATACAGGTGATCAAGTGCAAGCTGATAACTAAAACTATGGCGAATGTTTGTCAGATTTTAGTACATATATATTAACAGCATAAATTTTGTCTTTTTACATGCTACAATGCTCCAAACAAGAGAGTTGGATTATCTTTGGAAGGATCGAACAAATTTGTAAAGACATGTTAAGCAAGTAATGTGAGGCATGAGGACCCAGATGCCAGTTCTGTAATCTTGTTTGTTTGTTTGTTTGTTTGTTTGTCCACACTTGCTCATTAAAATTCATTTTAACAAATGCTTTGTTAATTTCTTTCTTTTTAAAGTAATGATAAAGGGTTTGGTTATATTAATGTTGAACTTCGAACTTAGAATTCTAATCATATACAATAAATTTAAGTGTAGTTTTTTTTTCCCTAAATAATTTAAATATTAATTAAATATAACTAAACTTAAATTTATATTTGAAAGCAATTATTCTCATATTTTAAGATGCAACATTACTAATTAAGTTTTTATATTTAGGTTTTACTCTCATCTCTTTTTCAAATGATTATAGTCAATCCATATAATCTTCTTGTGAAATAATCGATCTTAAGTAAAAAAAAAAAAATAGTTTTAATTTTAGTGAACTTATTTATGTAAAAGCAACTGTAACGAGTATTTGAGTAAATTTTTTTTAAGAGATTCATATTTGAGAAAAATTATTATTATTATTTTTTTTTAGAGAGAGTTTCAACTTATGGTATCCACTCATGATGATAGCTTTTTATCATCAGACTAAGACACCAATCAGTTTTTGATGTAAGCGGGGATTGAACTCCAAATCTCTTATACAACCATTAGAGACTTTATTAGTTGAGCTAATTGGAACCCACAAAAAAATCTTTTTAAATAATCAATAATTTTTGTATTTCATGTTTGAACATTATTATGATATCTTTCATTGTTATCTTTTGTTTTGTGGAATTCTTGTTCATTTTTTTTGGGGGTAAAATGCAAAATTCACCCTCTAAGTTTCTTCATAATTCATTTCGGTCCTCTAATTTTGCTTTTGTTCATTTCAATCTTTTGAGTTTCAGATTTATTAAATTAAGGTTTTTTTGTTAACTTTTGTTAATTTTTTTTTTTTGAAAAAAGATAATCTGGAAAATATTTTTCAATCATTAATTGAATTTTTTAATTTATAAAATTAGAAAATTAACCATAACATATAATAAAAGTTGATGGAAAAAAGCCTTAATTGAATAAATTTGAAAGTTAAGAGGATTGAAATGAAAAAAAGTAAAGTTAGAGGATTAAAATGAATTTTGGTGAAACATAGAGGATGAATTTTGCATTTTAGCCCTTTTTTTTTTTTTTTTATCTAAACATTCTACTATATTTTTTTACACTAGTAACAAATTTATCTCCAGATTCTATTTTAGATTTCTTCTTCTTCTTCTTCTTCTTCTTCTTTCTCTCATTGTGTGTGAAGCCTTTCATATAAAAATTGATATTTTCTAATATACATTTGTAATTAAAAAAATATTTACAAATAAAACAAACACTATTTATAACATGACAAGAATATATATAAAAAAAAATTGAAGTGTAAAACACATTTTATTAAAGGCATTATTGTTATGGAGGCAGGGTTGGCCCTAGGCTTAGGCCAATTAGGCCATTGCCTAGGGCCCCCTTACTAGAGAATGCCCCAAATTTGGGGGCAAATTTATTTATTTATTTATTTTCTATAATATTTTTGAGAGATATTAAAACATTTTAGTTTACATTTTTTTTTTCACTATTAAGAAGGCTTAAATAATAAAGTAATGCTAGAGATAGAGATAAGACAAATTTAAATAAAAAGGTCTTACAAATAGACATGGTACTAATAACAAGTAATTCAAATAGGAAAATGTTAAAAATACTATAAATTTTAATATATAACTTTCATTTATTTAATTATTTTTTATACAAGATAAAAATTCTACTCTAGCATAATCTAAGTGTATATGTGTGCGAAACTTTCTTCTAAAAACTTAAATCTTGGCCATTGCCCCTCACACCCCACAAGAACTTATACTTGTGGAGTGATTACTGTACCAAGGGTGCATAGTGGTCTCTATAACTTTTATAATTTGATGTGACAATGAATATGATAGTTAGATTTCAACAAACTATTGAATGTTTTTTTGAATGAATATTTGTGATTGGTGATATATCTTTGTAATTCTCATGTTGTAAATTTTATAATATTTTTAGTATTTTTGTAAGTCTCATGTCATTGATCACATTCATTACAGCACCAGTTTGTAGAAAAGTTTGTTATAACTTTAGCATTTTTTCAAAAAAAAAAAATCATATTAAAAAGTAAAAAGAATGGTTTAAAAAAAATTATTATATAAAATGCTACTTAAATATTATTTAAGTGATAACATAAAAGCCCCATTTGAAGATTTCACCTTAGGCCTCTGAAACGCTTGGGTCGGCCCTGTGTAGAGGCCTTATTCCCTCCCCCCTTCCCCCCCTCATAAAAAATATTTGCTCCAAAATGGTTCAATTCTTGAAAGGGGGGATGCCCAATTGTCTAGGATGCTCTAGAATCCTCCAACAACCCCTTGCTTGAGCCTATAAATACTCACCTTATACCTCCATTAATACCAATTCACTTTTAGCCTTTTGTTAGTTTGAGCCTATAAGCACTAGCATTTGTTTGGGGGGGGGGGGGGGGGTGTTTACACCCCCCAATTGCTATTTTACAATCAAAAGCTCAAAAAAGATGCTCCATCCGGGTATGAGTTTTTATAAATTTTTAGAACCTGTGAACAATTGGTTCTTATGTATAGAACCAAGTGTAGCATAGGATGTAAAAATAATAATATTAATTAATGGACAAAGTTAGCTACAAAATTGGTTGTAGCCTACAACCTTACTCAATATCTTTTTAGTGGAGGTGAATTTTGACAAATCCATAATTGGATTACATTTTTTTTCTTGTATCCTCCATGCTTGTAAAATTTCTAGAAAATTAAAGATCAATAGCTATGTCATTAATAAATTGTTTAAATTGCTAGTTTTTGTAGTTTAAAATTATGCATAAAATATGTGCGTTAAGAACGTAAAGAGCATGCAATTCAACAGTTAGATTTTCAAAATATGCAATACAATCAATTTTGTAGCTAAATATTTTCCTTATTTTATTAAATATATCTCCTCACTCTCTTTCTCATCTCTAACTCTCTTTTCTCTCTCTCTCTCTCTCTCTCTCTCTCTCTCTCTCTCTCTCTCTCTCTCTCTCTCTCTCTCTCTCTCTCTCTCTCTCTCGCGTTGGTGTTGGGCTTTGGTTTTGGGGCTGGGGTTTGAATTGGTGGCGGGTTGCGTGGGTGTGGTGGCTTGGGTTGAAATTGGTGGGTTTAAACCGGACTGCGTGGATGTGTGGTGGCGATTTTGATGGGTTCAAATCAGTGGCTTTCTCGGTGGTTGTGGGTTTCTGCAAGCGTGGGTGTGGTGGCTTAGGTTGATCGATGCTATGTTTGATTGATGCTAGATTGGGTTGATTAATGCTACTGGGTTTGTCTTTTATTATTATTATTTGCTGTCTTTGGGTTTAGATCTGAACTACTAACATGTTTTTGTTATTGTTATTGTTATTGTTTTTTTTTTTTTTTTGTGATCTTCATTGTAGATGTTTGATTGTGGACTGTGGAGTGTGTTAATGTGGTTTGGATCGGATGTGTTTTTTTTCATGTGGGTATTCCTAAAAATTTAGGATTTTGTGGTGTCTTAGTGATGGTGGTGGTGGTGATGGCTGGCTTTTGGTGATTGGGTTGAGTTTCAGTGGTAGGTGGTTGCTGGTGGTAGTGGTGATTGTTGGGCATGGGTTTGAGAGAGAGAGAGAGAGAGAGAGAGAGAGAGAGAAGAAGAGAGAGAGAGAGAAGAGAGAGAGAGAGAGAGAGAGAGAGAGAGAGAGAGAGAGAGATAGAGAGAGAGAGAGAGAGAGGTGTTTTATTTTTATTTTTATATTATTTGTTGGTATAATTTATATTATTTTAATAAGTTGTATCTAAATATAAAAACTGGGGTGTAGAGTGAGTTGTAAAATGAGATGGTAAAATAGATAAACTAGATTTTTGGGGTGAAAAATAGAACTTTTTTGCATCCTTGGATGTTAGTGCTCTAAATACTCATCTTATGGTGGGTTTTAATTAGCTCAACTGGTAAAGTCTCTGATGGTTTAATAAGAGATATGAGATTCAATCCCCGTTTATACTAAAAACCAATTGGTGTTTTGGTTTGAAAATAAAGAGTTATCATTAAGAGCGGATGCCATAGGTTGAAAGTCTCTCTAAAAAAAAAAAATTACTCATCTTATGAATTTTGTTAGATTTTATAATATATGTTGCATCCTAAGTCAACTGTTATTAGTATTAATTTTATCGAACAAATCATCCTTATTTGGTGAGATGCCTTACAAGAACAAATGATGTCGAGATGTTTGATGTTAAAATAGGAGAATCTAAGAATATTTGTCATAATGAAAAGAAACAAAGTGTTGATGGAGATATCAATGTAGTATGAAGAGCCTCAAAGTAAAATGGCAGGCCTAGCTAAGACAAAGAAGAAGAAGAGAGTACCTAAAAATAAATAAATAAATAAAAAAGAGAAAAGAAGAAGAAGAAGAAGAAGAGAAAGAAAGTATTATTCTTTTTTATTTAGGAAGTAAAATTATTTTTCTTTGTTCTGATGAAGAACATGTTTGAATTTAGCCACTCATTGTACGGGGCACTTGATTCACATATTTCTTTCTATGTTGTAGACTAAAGCTAGATCTTTGATAGCTTGTATGAGATGGCTCTGCTTTTGTGCTCAGTAAAGTTTGAGAGTGACGACAACCATGACACTATCTTTCTTTTACCATATGTGGTGTTTGGTACAGGTTAATGTTTTAGGATTCCTAGGAATGTTTAAAGATTCCCATGTTTGGTTATAAATCATGCTAGGGAATCAGATGCGAAGGGAATCTAGATTCCCCCCTTAAACCCCTCTCAGTAGGAATATGAATTCTCTTTAAAATAGGTAGGAATAGCTACATTTTTAGAAATGTGATTCCTAGGAATCACATTTCTAGGAATCTGGATGCCAGGAGTAATGTGGATTCCTCCGTACCAAACGCCACATAAAGGCATAAACTATTTAATCTATCCTTGTTTTTGGCTTGGGTGATAAAGTAATGTTGTTGCATTGATATTTATTCATTATAATACTTATAAAATTTTTTTTTTGAGAATCATTATAATAATTATAATTGATTTTGATGTTTCAAAAACTATTAATATGTATTCTATTATCTATCAGCATAGTTTGTATTCCACGTAGATTACACAATTACCCTTAAGAATCTAGCAAATATAGTCTAATCAAACGAATGCAAAACATATTAAATAAAATAAATAAAAGAAAGTAATTGACCTTGCAAATATATATATATATATATATTGCATTCTTATTTTTCATAGAAATTAAAGCAAATTGCTTTCAATTTAATTTTGTGGTGAGATATTTACTATTTATTGCAAAAAAAAAAAAGGAGTTAATTTAAATGTAACATCACATCATATCATATCATATTATCTATATATATATATATATATATATATATATACCGAAACCTCTGCTGACACCACAATTTTCCACATCAGTATCATTAAAAAAAAAAACAAAAATTCTGATTTTTTTTTTTCTCTAAAACCCGATAATACATAAAGTGATAAAACCCAATAATACAAACCCATTCTCTTCAAGCCGACTCCAAGTTTCTAAAAAACCTAAAAAAACACACGGCCGACTCCAAGTTTCTGAAAAACCTAAAAAAACACACGGTGAAACCTTCAACTACCTCCTTCCTTCTCTCTCACTCCAATCTCTATCTATCTCTATCTCTAATGAGACCCAGAAAACTTATAAATCAACCTATTGAAGAGTGAAAAAAAGTTTGCAGAGCTGTGATCCTTGAACAAATTACATTCTTGGATGACAAAGCAGTCTTTTTATTCAATTGGTGATAAGAACACATATTTCTCTCATAAAAATTTATCTGCAGTTTCTGTCCGTGCTTTGTGCATAAAGTCTATGATCTGCTACTGGTATGGTATTTTCTGTCCATACCAATTTATATATCTTCTTTTGCCGCAACACAATGTTATCTTTACAACTTCTTTCTCTTCAAAATTTATTAGGGTTCTACTATATTCCGAAACATCTTAGATGAAGGTGGCTCATGCGTGGCCTGGAAAGTAGGGACACGTCTAATTCTGTCGTTCTATGGTACACAATTTATTTATTTGATTTTAACCAAATTTTAGCAACGTATTTCACTAAAAAAAAAAAAAAAACACTGTATTTTACCACTAATGAGCTCTTTGAGATGGATTTGCTGGACTAAGTTGTATGTATTGAATATAAATTGGATTTTTTTGCTTAAGCGTATATTAGATTTAGGGATTAGGTTTGCACGACATAATTAGGGGAATGGTCGATTCAATATTACTTTGAATTAAATTACATAGTTTCATTCATTTTTAAGTCATTATACCATCAATCAAAATAAATATATCTAATTTTTTTTTCGTTCTTTGCTTTCTTTCTTCTTTTTTTTTTTTTTTTATTTTTTATTTTTTATATCTTTCATCCTAATATGANAAACAATACTACTTTTGTTAGTGGGAAAGAAAGGAAAAACAGCTACCATACATCATCTATAAAGGAAAAAACCAAATAGCTCGGCAACCCAATCTATTCTGTGTTAGATAGCACCTTTAAGATAATATACCCAATTGTTTTGTTCTTATTACAGAATCTGAATCTAAATTCCCAAATTTTTGAATTTTTACATAAATTTATGATCTTTTTCACTGCTTTAATTTAAAAGATATTGCATTAAACGACGTCGTTGGGTTATTTTGGCATTTTAAAAGGTGCAGGAGTGGTGGGGAAAGTAGAAGTAGATGTGGAGATAAGGGAATAATAAGTATGAAGAATTAGTTAACGCCCTTGAAAACTTTGAAAACATGTATTATATATTTCTATTCTTTTTGTTTGTTTATCTAATTCTTTGACTGATTGAAAAGAATTAGATTCCCATAGGTGTATAAAATTATTTAACCCGGACAAACTTTAGTAGTTTTGGAAATCCTTAAACATTTTTGGCAGTTATAAAAAAACAGTTAAGTTCTTTCTCAATCTAACATTTTAATCTATTTAGATTTTTATAATTTTAGGTGTGTTATTGATGGTTGATATATGTGCCAATTTGGTTGGTTTGTTATCCGCACATCCTGTAATTTATGCTAGGTTTGTTAATTTTGCTTCCAACAATCTCCCTCTATGTTCTTGATATTTGGTTCTTCATTTTGTGAATTTTAATTATTTTTATTTTGCTTCATTCATCTCTCTTCAAATATTACGATTATTTGTTGGTGATATTTCTGCATTATGGCCTTTTTAAAATAAGGCTGCTTTTGAATCAATTTGTATCTATGCTAATGGTGTATATATTGAAAATTTTAATAATAAAGGCATGCAAGACTTGGATAAAATCATGAATCTTAACTTTTGTTGAGGGCTGCAAAAGTAAGAAATGAAAATTCTGGAATTCTGCTTTTGTTTGCACAGTTTTGCAAGGCAGGAAGCTTATGATAGGGGAGCTTTAGTTGTAGAGCATAGAGAAGAATGAAGCCAAGAGAGACTCTTTGTGATACAGTGTAGAGTCAACAACAATATGTTTGCACCTGATTTTTCATATTTAATATGATAACTTAAACAAGTCTTATGAAGAAAATTATTTTTATTGATAAAATATAGTTAGTGAAGCTAACCCCAGCAATTTAATAAGATTTTTTTGTTGATTTACAAAACTCTTTGAATATTATGTTCATTTGTTATTAGTGCATGTCATATATTTTATTTCTGTTAGTGTTTCTTTTTAAATGTGATATGTAATCTTTTGATTTGAAATTTTACCCTTTTTGTTGTGAAGGCAATAACTAGTGATAGAACATCATATTATTTTTTTATCTACTCAAATTGTAAATCACAAACAACAAAAAGTATGTAAGCTTCTGCTTAGAATGAACATTGTAAATTGCTTCAAATGAGCAATAATTTGCTTTGTTGGAAGATTAAGAAATATTTGACAAGGTCACTATATATATATATAGAGACACACACACCTACCTTGGTTGACCAGCTGAAATCCTAATGAAATTTGTATATTCCTTTTTGTGTGAGTTATTCCTTAAAATCCAAAGTGAAAAGGTTCATTTAAGTTGACTAAATTTCTCTCAACCTGACAAAAAATGCATTTAATTTTGATTAAAAAAAATATTTAGCATTTCTAAGAACTTTCTCGTGTATCGCACGGGTTAGCGACTAGTTATATATATATATTTAGAAACTAGTGAAAATTTAATTATTGCATTTAAAAAAATTTTAAGCGGAAATGTTTAGGCGGTGCTCATTTTGAAAAACCTACAGGGAGTTTGGTTTAATTTATCCTCTTTTTTTTTGGACGGCATCCTCTAGATCCTCTCTTTGTCAAGCTAAATACGGATGGCAGTGTAGATGTTAATCTTGGGTAAGCATTGGTGGCATATTGGATCACGGGATTCACCCTTATTATTTGAGCATCAACAAATCAATCATCAGACTTGGTCTCTTCACGTAACTTGACAATTGGGTTACAAGTGTGTCATGTTGGAATTTGGAAATTTATTTTGTACTAAAATTTATCAATTCTAATAGTGTTTTTCCTCTTATTTAGGCATCGTTAGTTTTGGATTGCAGGGAGTTGCAAACCGGCCATAGAGTGGTACATTAAGGCATGTACCATGGGGTCAACCAATGTGGCAACCTTCAATAATTTTAGAACTAGACTCTTTCACATACTTTTTTCCCGCAAACACAATATGCCATATAAAATAACTGTGGAAAGGAGTATGGTAAAATTTGCCATCCTAGATTAACTGAAACCATGACTTGTTTTTAAGTGTGGAAAGATGTGTGCAACAAAGTGTGTAATAAATAATTAAATTCTATATAGACTTGGGGTTTGCACCTCCAATAAAGACATGTCATCTATATAATATAAAAGCAAAACTTTTAACTTTTTATTGACCACTTCTTATTACATCACATGACGACATAAATTTGTGCCACGTATATATTTAAAAACAATGAACAATTGTGCATTATCATTTTGCCCGTTAAGTTTCAGTATCCACTTATCGTTTCAGATAAGATGTATATATTAAAACAAAAAATTGTCACTGAGTAGAAAAGTACCGATAATGCCTAGGAAGAGAATGAGAAATCTGAGAAAAAAACTCACAGGTTTCTTGTGTTTTTAAAAAAGATGAAAGAAAAAAAGTTAAAGAATAAGTTACCAAATGAATATGAACCATTATTTATACTCAAAAGATTATGACCCTTCAATAGGCATATTTTCATTCAATATGCACCATTTTGATCAAAACGCCTATTTTCATTTAATAAACACATTTTCAGTAAATAGATACATTTTCGATCAATAAACACCTTTAATATATATCTAATATGAAGGTGTGGGGCCTGTTAGTTAAAAAAGTATAGTAATCCTCAGAAGTGGGCTCGGGGCCCAATGGCCCAATCCGAGGACACTTAGTTATCCGAGTACAGTCTAAAAAAGTTTTATTCTTACCAAATGGGTAATATAGGAGGAACGAGTAGATATTATATACAGCGGCATAACACACGTCCGAGGACACCAAAGTCCGAGGTGAATGTAACTTTCATGTTAGTGGAGAGACTCCGCCAAGTTGTATCTGAACTGGAAATTGGATATAGCTTAAGGAAGTATCGGGGAAGGTAGCGAATATCTTCTAAGGCCATCACCTCCACATTAAATGCTTTCCAGCTAACACTCTGGCCGCATTAATGTGGAGGTGATGCCTGAACAGTAACTAAGCAGCTTTATGGCCACTAAGCTGAAGGTTTCGGTAGGTACTGGATGGGACAGAAAGGAACTCCCAAGATAAGAACTACACGTGTACGATGGAAACGGGGGGAAAACGGAGTATATAACATAGGAACGAAGGAAATAAGGGGGACTTCTTCTGGCAGAAAAAAGAAAGAAAGCAGAGAGAGAGACTGACTGAAAAAGAGCCGAAGAGAGTTTTTTTAGGAATAAACCTAAAGTATCCCTTGTTACTTGAGGAGTAGAACCTTTCCTGTCACACAGTACTAGTTCTTGAGCCCATACTCTAAAAATTTATTGTTTGGGCTTGTTGGGCTGAAAACTCACTCATACTCAGGGTTAATCCAATAGGCACCTTTTGGTATATCAAATTTGAAGGGTTATAACCTTTCAATAAGCTACTTTTGGTGTGTGTATATATATATATATATTATAACATATCTTATATATACAACACAAACTAAACTACAAATGTAACATTCTGTCTCTTATTCCTTCCTACAAAAAACTAATAAATAAAACAACACTACTTTTTTTTTGCCTAGCTAATAAAACTTTGTGCTACTCTTTCAATACCATTTTTTTTTTTTTTTAATTTCATGTATTTTTGCTTACTACTCCAACTCAAAAATAATAGCTTTTTTTTTTCCTTGAAACTCATCTAGTAGTTATTCATGTGCATCGCACAAGTTAGTGACTAGTATCATCATATTATGAAAACATAAATACATTTGATCACACATGATCATATCTTAATAAATACCATATTTTAGGTTTTAAGTAAAAGGTTGATATGGTATTATTAGATTTGATCAAATGTATTAAGTTTTAAGTAAAAGGCTAATGTGACAATTTCTTATTGAATTGTGGAAAATATGAATTTTTTACTCATTCTTACCAAATTCAAACTTGTGCAATGAACACTACTTTTCTTTTTTAAGAGGGGTAATAAACACAATTTTGGCAAAGAGGGAAAGATCTTCCTTGGACAGGAGATTCCTTTAAATTAGTTGCGGTTTATCAAAAATAATGGCCAAAATAGCATAATAGCACTGTTTACCGAAATATATATCAATCTACTACTAGTTTGGAAAAATGTAGGAATCTACTAAATTTTAGAGACTCGAGTTTGGGAAACTCAAGTTTTTCATGGTACTGGAGTTCCATGAACTCGAGTTCTCTATGAAAAATTTTCAAAATTTTTTACAGTACTCGAGTTCTATCAAAAAATTTTCAGCAAATTTGAAGGCTATTTTTTCAAAAAAACTCAATTTTATAGAACTCGAGTACCATAGAAAAATTGAGTTTCCTAAATTCGAGTACCCAAAAAATGATAAATCCTTACATATTTCTAAAATAATAGTAGATTGATATGTACATATATATATATATATATATTTTTCTATAAATAGTGATATTTGGTCATTTTGGAAAAAAATAATAGATAATAATAATAATCCTCTGTTTACAACTAAAGAAACCAAAAATAAAAAAGATTTTTTTAAAAAAAATCTAGTGTTGTGGGGTAGACTTGACTGTTACAACCCCCTTAATCACTCCATAAATGTCACTCAACCCACTTCATAATCAGCACATTAAAATGATGTGCAACTATCACACATCCTTCGCAAGCTGTTTTCTCATTGATCAGATTTCTTGCTGTTTCGTTGTTTCTGATATGGCTTTTGAATTGGTTGTTTTTTCAGTGGTGCACTTCTGTTAGGAGGGGGTGTTTATACTTTTTTGGATAGGCTATTCCCAGTCACGATGGCAATGTAGAGTACTGGTTTTTTTTTTTTTTTTTTTTGAGAGAAATGTAGAGTACTGATGATAATATCATGTTTAAAAACAGAAATATATAAATAAAGTAGAAACTGTCGAGCATAGGCAATATATTCTGCTGTTTGTTTTTCTTTCTTCCGACCTCTTAATTGTCATAATATCATGTTTAAAAATGAGGAAAAGAATTGCTCCCCATTCTAGTGTTTCGATAACACTAATAGCGTGAAAATGAGTTAACTGCGATGGTAAAATCAGCGCTCTTTTCAAATTATTTAGTAAAATTTCTTTTTGTAAAATTATTTTTTGAAGAGATGGTTTCTCATTTTTGGTGTCTGACTTGACAGTGCTAAGTTAGCAAATGGTCCACGTTAAATCTATGTTTGGTTAGATGGAAATTGATTTTTGAAAAATATTTTCCACATTTACAGATGTTTGAGGCAACAAAAATGTTGGTGTTTCGATTGACTGTAAAATAAAATCACTTATGGTAGAAATTGGTTTACGATTTCATCTTCTGTAAACAATTTCCGCCTTATCCAAAACTTATCAATTGAACTTCCATACTCTACCCTCTATTGTCTATCACCCCCCCCCCCCCCACCACCCACCACTAACATCTCCGGTATCCGATGGCCAACCACCACCATCGGTGGCCAATGATCACTAGCGCTTGGCACTACAGGTCTTTGATCAAGATTTTTTTTTTTTTGTTAAATCTAAAATTCTCCCATTTTTATTATATTTCTACTTTGGACTTGGGAGATGAGAAAATATGTTTTCTATAACATTTTCAGGAACGCAACCAAATACTTGAAAATATTTTCCGAAATATTTTCAAGAACACCATCAAATACTTGAAATTAATTTCTTTTCTAAAAATTATTTTCTCTAGAAAATATTTTAAATTGTCATTAAACTTCTCTTCAATCGATAATTAAGAGGATAATATAACATGTACTCATATAGATAGTGACACTTGATCCAAAAGTTTAACCGGTAATTCTTCTCATTAGTATCCGATGTGGGACTTTTTTAATTATCACACTATTCACATGTATATATTATATTAATTGCATGTTGATCCGGAGCTGGCAGAAAATGGCTTGTTTACACCACCAATCAGGAGCTATCACGTTAGACATTTAATGACGACGTAAGAATTTCTTGCTATACACCTATGTATCTATTTACTCCATAATTATTAAAATTAAGGATGTCGAAGCCACTAAATCATAGTTTTTGTGGTTTCACTTTCAAACCAAATGTTCTGGTTAAATTTCTCAATAATTTAGAAAAATGTACAAATAATATGTTACATTTAAAAAAAAAAAAAAAACTTTACAAAGTAGACATGCTTGCCTAAAACTGCCCCCATGTTTTTGTCTGTGAAGGAGATGCTATGACTTATGAGAGGAAGACATCTAAAAAGAATTTAAGCAAAATAATAATAATAATAATAATTAATAATCTATGTTATTTCATGCAGTGCACAAGCTGAACTCCATTCCATATTATATTACAGGTACGTAAGGCAGGCATTGCCTAACATTGGCGGGCAGGACAGCAATAATCAAAGTGATAAGATTTTCATTCATTTATTTCTCCTTTTTATTTATTTATTATTTTTTTATCAATTCGAAATACATTTTTTTTAAGGTAATTATTGATTGTGATCAATATATGGCAAATGACATAAAAGAGTTCAAATCTAAAAGTGTAAATTGCACGAATACCTATCCAATTACATTAATTCTGGTTTGGCTTTGGTCATTGTCGGTTGTTTGTTAAACGTAAATTTATTTAACTTATTTGTTTTAGTATAGGTTTTTATTTTTTTATTTTTTTTAAGATCTTACATTTTTTAGGTATACCTATATATACACATATATTAAAAGTTTAAACAAATAAGCAAATAAACTCTCCAACCATTATAATTCTTTGCTAATCAGTAATCACACACTCAATATTCAATCATTTTAATCATATCCATATACTTTTTGATTGGATTAATCATAATCTTTCCGTTCATGTTAATTAATAATTATTAACTGCACTATTCGGGTTTGTTAAACGTAAATTTATTTAACTTATTTGTTTTAGTATAGGTTTTTATTTTATTTATTTATTATTATTATTTTTTAAGATCTTACATTTTTTAGGTATACCTATATATACACATATATTAAAAGTTTAAACAAATAAGCAAATAAACTCTCCAACCATTATAATTCTTTGCTAATCAGTAATCACACACTCAATATTCAATCATTTTAATCATATCCCTATACTTTTTGATTGGATTAATCATAATCTTTCCGTTCATGTTAATTAATAATTATTAACTGCACTATTTGGGTTTAAGCCAAGGGAGTCAATACCGTACCGGAGACTGTACCGGTTTGGTCAGCGGTACAATATATTTCGAATACCGGTCAATACCAGTGTACCGTTTCGAGTTTACCGCTATTTTATATTTATTATATATATATATATATATATATATATACACACACAAAATCTCTAGGACCATGTTTATAAACATGTAATATTTCATTTATTGTTTATCTCTAGCTCACGTAACTGCCTATTAATTATTAAAAATATAAAACTAGTGAGTGGCAACTGGCAATAGTTGAATATTCAGCAAAAAACAAAAAAAAACAATAGTTGAAAATTTGAAATAAATGATGTAATTGAAATTTCAAATTTGTTTCAAATTTCAAAGTCTACACGTGTGGTGTCAGTACACACAAAATAAGATTACAAGAACCACACAAAACAAAAGGACCAAGGGTATGCAGCTGTTAGTCTAAACAACAGATAAGAAGAAGTGAAAAAAAAAAAAAAATAAATAAAGAAGGGAAGTGAAAGGAACGAAACTGAAGGAGGAAGAGGAAGGGATAATCAGCGAAATGTTGACACCGACCAACAAAGTGGTGCTGGGCTTGAAGGCGACATGAGCCATTTGGTACTTTTATGTTTTGTTTTGTGTTTTGTGTTTTTTTTTAAGAAGCTTTTTGTACCGGCCGGTTTTTACTTTCCGCCTGAAATGGCCGGTATTTGCCGGTACGTCCGGCATAGTCCGGTATAAACCGGTATTTTGAGCGGTACAATTTAAGGGTGTGTTCGGTACCGTTTTATCCACCGAAATGAGAAATACCAGCCGTACCGGTCGTACGGTACGGTATTAACTTCATTGGTTTAAAGGGATATCCTAGCTATAGGAGTGTCACTAGACTTTAAAAAAAAAATAATGAGTGTTCTAACATTTTACCCGCGAAATATATATTATAAAGTAAAAAATCTTCCACATACAGTTAAACCCTCTTTATTATGATATGAACACTGAGTGTAACTGGACTAAAAAAAAAAAAAAATTGATGAGTGACTTTATATTCTACCAAAAAAAAAAAAAAAAAAAAGAGAGAATAAAATCTCCCATATATTACCCAAAAAAACAAAATCATAAAATATTTCTCTCTCTCTCTCTCTCTCTCTCTCTCATATATATAATATTAATTAAAAATGGTATAAAAATATCCCATATATTACTCAAAAAATAATAATAAAAAATATCTTACGCACACAATATAAAGGTTCTAACACAACCATGATAACTTCTAGCCTATATAATATGCTAAAATTAACATAAAATTTAAAAAATATTTTTTTAGAGAGTTTGATCTATAAAGTCCGCTCCTGATGATGTCTTTTATTATCAGACTAAGACATCAATTGATTTTTGGTGTTGGTAGGGATTGAATTTCACAAGGCCGAACCAAGGTTTTAAAAAAAAAAGTGCAATTCCTCTCATCCAACTATCACCACAAATGAAATAATGACCAGCACAAGTGTCTGCACGTTTGGTCATAACTGTAGTTGGCACAATCATGTTCACACCATCAGCTTTGGTCGACATTCAACGAATCACCGACTCCAATACGACTCTCGCAACTTACAGTACTGCGCCATTTGCCACCACACATGCCTCTTCTGTGTCTTTGCTGTCAACGCTGTCCCACATTCTCTCTTCGGGGTCTTTTTCATGGGTAAAAGGTTAACGAATATCTGGAGGCAATAGCTTAAGGTCGGATGTTTTACCGTAATTGATCAATTTTTTGGCTGCAGTCACACGAGTTAATTAAGAGTAAATACTTTTTTCTTCTTTTGGTTGCTTCCAAATGAAGTGGGATCCAATAGATTCTTTCTTAACGGAAGTGCAATAAAATTTGTTAACAAAAAGTCCTTTACTTTTCTTTTCATTTGTTTGTTTTGTTTTTGTTTTTTATTTTTGGCATTTTCCAAATCATTATGTAACAATTTATAAGACACTTCATGTGTGTTAAAAAAAATTGGACTTCAAATCAATTTAGAGTTAGCCTTTTCAACTAACTATGATTTATAAGACTATCACTATGTGTTCTTTTAGATAATTACATAATTAGTCAAAAAAGTAGTGTAACTAAAACTACACAAGAAAAAATTTGGCTTCAAATATGTTTTGAATAATCTTGCTTTCAACCTACTACGTGTCAATTAAAATACCATCCATGTGTTATGTGATTTGTTTAATTTGAACACCTAGATTGTCTTATAATTTTCCATGTAATAGGTTGAAAAATATAAATCCAACTATGTTTAGAGCCAAACTTTGTTTTACATGAATATAAATAGTCTTTTCAATCACCACATAGGTTGGAGAAATATAGCTTCAAACCGAATTAAAGCTAAACTTTTTCTTATTTAAACAAGTCATATAACTTATTAAAAAAGTCTCGTGACTAAGTGTGCGTTTGACATTGATAAAAGTTGTCAGCTTATTTTATTATTTAGCTTATTTTTGCTACCATTCATGAGTCCTACTGCATTTTTTGGTACTATTTATGAGTTCTACTGTACTATTTTAACTAACTTTTACCTTTATCTATAGTACTTTCAGCAAAAAATTTTAATTTTAACAAAATAAGCAGATCCCAAACAGACCCTAAGATTACATACGGATGATTTTTCAATCACCACAGAGCATAGGAGGAAGATAACTCCAAACCAGAACAATTATTTATCCATTTTAGACTGAAATGTACTTTCTCATGCTGTTAACGGTATACAGTCAACGGAATATCACCTCATTTAAAATCTCATCCCAAGATTACATACAAATGATTTTTCAATCACCACAGAGCATATTGGAGGAAGATAACTCCAAACCAGAGCAATTATTTATCCATTTTAGACTGAAATGTAATTTCTCATGCTGTTAACGGTATACAGTCAACGGAATATCACCTCATTTAAAATCTCATCCCAATGCATCTTAATTTAAATGACATGGCATTACATTTACCTTTAAATTCATTAAATACTTAGTCTTCATTATGAAATGGACATTCTCCCTTTCGTTCAAAACAAATGAAGAGAATCATAATCCTCTATTCAAATTTAGAACTGCCATAAAATAGGGTAAGATTTTTAATAGGGGGCATAAACAATATGTATATATCATGCCCTCCGCCGATTTCTCGTTCATAATATTGCAATTTGTTAAATTATATTCTAAATATGTTTAAACAATAATAATAATATCCCATTTATATTGGTTTTCATTTCTGAAGACCAATGCCAAGATATTGCCAGAAATCTTGGTGTCTAAGTAATACTTAAAACAATGAGAGGTCCTGGGTTTTAAAGTCAGGTAGTGCATAGGTTATCAGGGACAAAATATTTAAAAACAATGACATTTCACAAATCAATACCACTGCTAAAAAATAAAGAAAAAAGGGCGATACATCAGAAGAGTGAAGTGAAGGTTCTACTATTAACCTCATCCTGAACAAAGGGATCTTCCTATCATGAAGTAAACAAACACGACTATACAGGCAGTTGCCCCAAAAATTAAAGATGCATTGCATGTTTATGGAAGAGTTGGTGGTACAGCTGATGCTTGTATCAGCCATCTCAGGGTTCACAATCCATACTCTGGTTTCAAGGCTGCTTTCTAACATGCTTTCATCCCAGAAAACTAATAACTAGTTGATTTAATTTTACAATAACTACAGGCAACCTCGTACAAGTATTGCATCTAGGACATGTTGACAAGCATAGTAGAATACCTGGATTCCTTGTCAATACAGTAATAAAACAAAAGTAACAGAAAGTTTTCACATGTTCTGTGTGTTTGGGGTGGAGCCGTATGGCCATTTGATATTGAACAAGAAAATGGAGCTGGCATAACAGCAGGTAGCCACAAATATAAAATCAAATCTACCGTGAACTTGCTTATATTGCAACAACAATTTTTAACATATGCTCCCCACACATATCCCCAGTATACTCAGGAAAACTCAATTCATAGAACCATATATCCACTCTAGCCTGAACAGCGCATTATTAAAAGAATAATGCAACTATAATTTCATATTAGTAGCAAGGTAACCAACATCATCACCAAAGGGAACTAGATTTACTTACTGAAAAATTGCAAGCCCAGGAATTCTTCCATCAAATCAGGGGACACAATAGGCCAGACAGCATCTCATCTCTGTCACCCAAATGTAGAGCAGCTCAAAATCCATACTTCATCTGTCCATAGGTCTCTGCACCTGATGGAAACGGATGCAACAGCCTGTCAACAAACAGGGACTCTGGCATGTGATTAAAATTTCTAAGTTCAAAGTTGTAGGTGGGATTTGAGTAGGCATTAAATTTATAATTGCTATGCTCAAACCACTGATGATGCGACCCCAGCAAAAAAGATGCACTAGCAGAGTTCCTAGAAGGCTGCCTCATCATGGTCAAAGTGGATGGCATATCATAACTAGACAGTAGATTGCCACTTTGAAATTGGTAAGAATTTTGTGGAGGACCAACATATGATTGACAAGCAGGAACTCTATCATTATTAGTAGGGTGAGCAAATTTCTGGTGCCTCTTAGAATATTTCGGGGCTCCTGAGATTGCATTTCCTTTGATATTGGCAGGTCTCAGTAGGGGGGCCTCTTGATGTTGATGATGTTTTTCAAATTTCCCATGTCTATCAAAATGCTTCTCCTTTTCTGGCACAGTGGTCTTTCTTGATTGAGATGATCTTGTATGATGGAATTGTTTCTGACGTTTTGAACCTAATTGTCATCAGAAATAAATGTGAATAAGAATCTCTAATATTCTAAAAGTAGAAAACTCAAGAAATTCTACCTCCTTTAATCCCGTCATCCCATACCTCCATTAGAAGACAATGTCTTCTTCCTTTTCTTCATTTCTCTCACAAGTCTTGCTGCTGTACCTCGTTTGTGCTTCTCAGCCAGCACTTTTATTCTTTCTGATTCATTACTCCAATGCTAAAAAGGTGGACAAGAAAACATTCAAGTAAGCCAACCTCTGGAAAAGTCTTTACCTGATAATATTGTCATTCCATTATATAACAAGTTACCCGTCTGAAAGTTCTCATCTTATAGAGGTTACGGCCCTTAACAAGCAAAGGAAAAAGTGGAGGCAATCTGTTAATACCCTTGCTCCAGAGAACCTCAACCTTGCAAATCAGAAGCATTGATTGGATACATAAATGACTAAATGGGTAAACTACAGTGTCAATGAATAAAAAAATGTGTAGTAATAGAAGCAGATATTCAATTATCAACAAATCACTCAGATCATTAAACTGATTATTTCCAGTAATGCATTTAACTTAGGTATACATAATAAGCACAAATCATCAAGGTGATAATTGCCCTACTGTAAATGTATGTTGTTGTTTGGATGCACCATAGCTTTCCTTAACAACCCTTCCAGCAATGATTCTCTTCCCAAGAAGCCTACCATGCCTTGTCACCTTATTAAACCTGTTTGAAAATAATCCCTTAATTTACAAAGAAAAATAAAAATTTAGGACCTAGATGAAACATCAAAGAGATAAGAGACAATAAAGAGGAAGAGCCAGGGTGACTGTATACTTCTCATAAACTTTCTGTGTGAACAGAACAACATCTCCCTTACAGACATCACCTGCAATATATAAAAAGGTCATGATTATCTCCAAAATGCCACAAGTTCACAAAATAAAGGAACAGACACAATATTTACCTGTACAATTGATAACAAAAGTTGATCTGGGATAAAAGGCCTCACCACTTCCATTTTTTATCCTGAGATGTAAAAAAAAAAAAAACATATTACAGAAAATTACTAATGGAGTAATAAAACAACTCTAGAATGAAAGCATCTGACCCCCACCAAATTTTTTTTTCCTCTCAAATACATAACAAGTGACACAGACTCACCTAAATTTCCACATTTTGTCTGACATGATCTTATTGAGATAGATAATCTACTGATTCTGACTTGACAACTATCCTA